>NW_015151067.1:289761-312325 GCF_000732505.1 Cyprinodon variegatus | reverse complement strand
TTAGCACTTTTGTTTGTATTTGGAGCAGTTTTTTTTGCATATCTTTTATTGACTTTATTTTTTTCCTTCTACTTCTAATGATTACAGTATTTTTTTGTTTGTCTGTTTTTGTGGCACTTTTTCTGATGTTTTTTTTTTCTTTTTTTTTGTATTTGTGTGTTTTGGGGTTCTTACCATATGTGTTTGCAGCTTGTTTCGTCATTTGCAGCGAGTTTTCACTTTGTACTTTTGTGTGTTTAATGATACAGCAATAAGTATAGGTGGCAAGTTAAACACAACACTCCACTGCAGTCACTTAAAGTTACTCGTATGGGCTGAAACTTAAATGTAGAGTTACAATATTCCACTTTGTCATACCTATAAGAACACTTCAAGTAAACTCTCTGGAAATTCAACTCTCATCACCAAGTGCTGGAAAAACACCGCTCAAGTATCTTTCTGAGTTCAGGCCACTCCAGTTTAATAGTGAGGCTCAGCGGAGCCCTCGTTAGATTATCTGTGATTTGAAACGGGGGCTCGACAGGATAAAAACAAATCTCAGGAAGGAGGGGCATGGCAGTCAAATAGCGGCCAGAGATAAAATTCAAAGGAAAAGATAATCCCACAATAAACAAAATACATGTAGCAGCTGTTTATTTTGGCATAGTGGTTATTAATCTGACTTTAAGGTCAGATCCTCATCTGTCTTTATGCATAGTTTTTCACTTTGCGCCAACCAGTATTCAGTAATCACAGAGGAGACACCCAGAGAAATGAGAGATCCAACAGTTTCTAAGAAATGATCCAAGAGAGCAGCCGCCTTTTCAAGCACTTCCTCTCAAAGTGGGTCCTCTCCTATTTGCACAAAAGGTATCACAGGTTAAAGTGGGCCTTTTTGCAGGCAGTTATCTGAGAGTAATCTCACCCAGTAGCGGTGCCTAGTGTAATGCTGCAAACATCAATAGCTTGGAGCGCTTATTGCTAAAGGCGAGGTAGATGGGATTCCTTGAGCCGTATCCTTTTAGATCACCTGCTGCGGTCACCAAGGCCCTCCTAAGGCTAAATTCTAAACAGCCTTTCTTTCCCTTACATTCCTTTGATCTTCAATAATTAATTAGATGATTATTACACTAAATTTCCACTGTGTATGATGTGCATAATAGGCCATTAGAGTGAAAATGGTGTGGTTGGGACTGTCAAGTTTCAAACACTTGAAAAGTCAATGAAAAGCTTTGAGGTGATGTTTACTCCCTTGTTTGTCTGTCAACACATCTTACATAAAACAGTCTGTACCACCGAGACGGTGCGTGTGAATTACACACACATACACACAAACAGATGAACATTACCATTAGGCTGCAGCATAAATAGAAAACACAAACATCCATTAGCATAACGAATGTGCTGATCATAACTATACATCAGTGAGCTCGACCCTAATGCTTTTTGAGTTTATCTTTGCCCCGATAATGAGACTAGGCCTAATGCGAGTCTGTGTGTCTAATAACCCATAACCGCATGAAAGAAATATTTGCTTTGTCTCTCCTTATTTTGAATTTTATTTTGCAGCACAGCTGAGCAGAAAATGTAGAACAGAACATTTCTAAAGCAGTAGAGATCAGAGATATGTGGTCGACTTATGACACAGTAGCACAATAACCTGGTGTATCATTGATATACTCTCCAAACTGCTTTTTCCCCAACAGGAGATCATAGGGGTTCAACTGCCACATTTTAGGTTCACTGGCTAGGTGAAACCCAGCATTTAATAAAATTATGTGCAGAGTGTGTTGTCGGGACGTTTTATTCAAGGACATAGCTCCAATAAAAGAAGATTCAGCCTGGCTGTTTGTACGGAAGTGATTTTGCGTTGTGGGATTTAGTCCTAAATGTTTGCATATATTTTCTCCTATTTTCAATATAAAACCTAGTTTTATCTTTTGAATTATTTATCTGCATCCTGATCCGTTATAATAAATGGGTAAATAAAGTATTATGTGGAACAAAAAACTCTAAATCAGATTTTGTTTATTTTTACAGTCGATAGGGATGTGAAAGTTAATCCTTTCACCTGAATGTTTTCCAAGGTCCTTTCTATCAGAATCCAAGTTCAATCAAAAAATGGAAAGAAGAAGAAAAAGAAGACAAGTATGAATCAGAATTATATATTATTATTATTATACATTTACAAGTTTTAAGCGTATACATTTCCAGGAACTCTCCCATTTGAAGGATTTTTGCTTGACAATCTCCATCAGTTACGTAAAATCGGATCTTGTTCATTTTATTTCGTTTTTACTTTGGTTAGTTGCGCAGCAGAATGCATTAAATACCCATAAACCATATAAGTGTTAGTTTAGGTTCTTAAAAAGAAAAAAAAATATCAATAAATAAACACAACTGATTCGTTTTTTTACATAAACCAGTTGGATACTCAAAAATAATTTAACAAAAAACACCAGTGCTGTTATTTTGAAAATAGCGGTAAAATTACTTTTTCTAGTGAATTGTTCAACTTAAAACTTAATTTTGCAGAATAGTTTTCCTCTAAATATGTTTCTTAATGTCAATACAATCAGCTTCATATATTTGCTGTTCCTAAGTTAAATTCAAAAACCAAATAATAACATTTTTTTTGCAATTATGGATGTTAAACATCTGGCAAATTAACCTTTCCACGGTGTTATGATGATGCTGGGTAGTTGCAACAGCGCCTGGCTAATGTTGCTCTGAAAGGTAACCCTCAATACATGAACACCTAAAACACAATTTATTAAATATATTTTAAGGAGAGACGAACCAAGACAGATTTTAAAGACCGATAACAAACATTTTGACTTCAGTCTAAACAATAATTTTTCGTGGTTGGTGGGGTGGGGTGAGGTGGGGGGGTGATTCTCTGTATTTTTCTTCTCCATTTACTTAATAAAAGTAACACAATAGAAACATATGTTACAAAATTCTCAGTTCAAACAAAAAAATTAACTTATTAACAAATCAAACGACAACAAATGGTGGGAACTGGAATGCTAGAACTTCATAAGATCTTGAAGCATGGCTGCTGAATATGCTAATAAATTAGCTGATAACCAGAAATATCGGCCGGCTGATGTTTAGGTTTATATCTAATCATTAGAATCAAGTGAAATATTTTATGTTTTTTAATTAAGTTTCTTTGTTTTCAAAAAGCATTTCCCAACAGATGTCAATAACATTGAGTAGAAAATACCAAAGCACAGCTTGTGCTGCAACATTTTCTGTGAAAGTTGAGTGTTTTTTTCTAGATCAGTCCTTTAAAAGTGCTACATCAGTCCCAGCTTTTACCCTGAGCCCTGGGCAGAACAGTGAGTATTAACACCCTGATGTATCTATGGTTAGGGTAAAGGGCAGTAGTCCTTTTTACACGTTTTGTATACAATCTGCATCCTACCTCCTACCTTATTTAAATAATTCTTGTTTTACATTGTTTCTGTATCTTTAAAAAACAACTAAACAAGATAATTACAATTTATGAGGTCTAAAAACAGCACAGTTGCCTAATAATACAAAATTTCCCATTTGCTTTCCACTTGGCACAAAAGAAAAAAGGCTATTTCACAATTTTATTGGAATCTGGAGAGCATTCAACCACTTCTGCTTTAAAGTCTAAAAGTCTTTGTTCAAAACTGTGATTGATTTTCAACACTGAATAGAGATAAAAAAAAATTATATTCATGAAAGTTATTAAGTGCTTGAAAATACATGAATAGAAGAGTTTCCAATTTGTTTGTATTTTTAAAAGCCTAAGGGCAGCTTCAGGTTATAAAAACAACAAAAAGCAACAATTAGACTGGTCAAATCTGAAATATGTCACTCTGAGTATTAGTCTTTAACAGAACAGTTTTTTTTTTTTAAATCCTCAACAATTATAACTCAAGATGTATGGTAAAAAATGTCTAATGTGAAGTAAATTAAATACAGTTCAATTATTTCATTTAGAAAACAGGAAATGGATATGAGTTTTAATTTTATCATGCATAATTTCAACTTGGTCAAATTTATTAAGTCATAGGAATTAACAAAAACCTGTTTATTTATCTACATGGTTTCTATACAGATGGGTGACAGGGCTGTCTTATCAGTTCAAGAGATCCCATCCCATCTGCTCCAACATTTCCACACAAATTCTTCTCTGAATGCCAACGGTAGACCTTATGTGGAGAACAAAAGCCTTGACTCTGCTGTTATAGCTTCTCCTGCTCCTGTCTTCAGTTGCATATTCCACGGCCGTTTAAAAGGCCACCTGACAGACCACAAATCTAAACAGATGCACATATGCTTTGCTTTCCAAAGCAATAACATCTCTATTGCAATGTTTAGATGAAATTTATACCTGCTTGTGCATCACGTTTCATTTTGGCACTGCTACCCACATTTATTTCCAAGTCAGAACGGATGAGCTGGCGTCTGCAATCAACTGAATGTTAACACAAACTGAACTGGCGCCATCCCATCTTATGATGCAAGCGCGTGTAGCCAGGATTTATTCTAATAGGAAGCAGGCTACATCTGAGTCATGTGTTTGTGTTTTCATAAAGCCCATAACAGGCTTTAAAACTACGGCATAAGGCAGTTAGTTTCCGACACAATCAATATTACCCATTTTATTTTCAAATGCTTAAGTGTGGATACTTACCTTTTTTGCATATTTTCAATAACTTTCTTTGCCAGGCTGGGGTGTAGAAAAGGAATTATGGACTACCACAAAGTCCTTGTCACTCATCAAATAACAAGCTTGAGTGGATTTCATTTAAAAGCAAAAATTTGCTGTGCCAACACTCTGACAATTACAGCTAGGGAAGCATATTGATTTTCGGGCTCAAGGGGCATTTGTTTAGCTATTCACACTAGAGCCTCTCCACATAATGGAAAATCCATAAAAATGTAGAGCCTGTAAAAAAAAAAAAAAAAAAAAAGAATATATTTCTCAAGATTTAAAGCATGATCTGTGAAAAATTCACATTTTGTAGCCCTTTTATCATATAGCATATGATCCATTATAAATTATTTCTATTTGCAACTTTTGTTCTGGCTGTGAGTTAGTGTATGGAAGGCTTAATTTAAACAATGGAATGCAATATCAATTACCGTTAAACAAAGATCAGTGATGACTCAACAGAGGCAGTGTGTAACAAAATATCCTGATCTTTCAGCTCTCATCATGTGGTGGTAGCTCTCATCATTGTTTCCCTGCACATCTGATGCACAACCATCTCAAATGACTGAAATTCCTCATTGAACCTTTGCATGAGCTCATCAGGCTCAAGATTTAGGAGCTGTGCCTAAAGTCCTATAATAAAACATCTACACAGAACCCATCAAAGCTTTACCCTTTGTCACACAAAGTGATTAAGAATCCCACTAAAATTACATACGCATTTCTTCCACATGATAAATCTATATGCAAATGTGCTGTTCTGATTGCAGTGTAGTTTCTCATAATCCTTGTTATTTACTATTGCAATTATTTGAATGCTGAGAGTATCCAATTTAGCACAAAATAGATAGGAAATAAATGAAAAAGAAACACCATCATATCTTCCCTTTGTTTGTCTTTTTCCATAAAATTGTATTGAGTTGAGTTGCTTAGTAGCTAAACTGACCTTTCGTTAAATTGATTTGACATACTATTTAATTGGATTTTTAAAAAGTACTGGGAAACAGGAGATCATAAAACATAATCCAGGTAGAATTATCCATATAGTTAGGTGGAACAAAATGTGAAATTAAAACAGAATAGAATAACAGAATATTCTTATTGTATGAATTCTATTTTATAGTGGTTAAAACTGCAGAGTACAGCCGTTACCCTGAAGTTCTGCTGAAGTTTTACATGCAAAATACTGTCAATAATCCTGCTTTTCATGAAGTGAGTTATCTACAATAAACACATTAAACAAAGTATCTGAATTGTCTTAATAAAACCCCTTTCATATTAGTTTTTTTTTTCTTAATTGCATACAATTCTTTAACCTAAAGCCTATTATTACAATTTATACATGTTCTTTAGGATGCAAGACAATTAGAATATAGCTGATAAGTTGTTGTAGAATCCACTTGACTGACATATCTTTTTAGCATGAAGTAAAACATTACTGCCAACAGTAAAGATCAATTTAAAACTTTGTCAATAAACTTGATTTTACTGTGGGGAGTGACTGATTTTAATAGCAAAACTATAAAGGTCTGGACAGCTCACCATATTTCCCACTAGGGACTAGGGTTATGACAAAGAGGAAAAATTGGACTCCCCATACTCAGTATCAGAAGTTTACCATCAGTTTTTGATGGTTAAAGTGGACATGGATTTTAAAATGTAAGCATTTACACAGCTGGTGCAGTCCAGGTATTAGTAAATGTTTAGAACATTCACACCTTCAGTTGGCTCTGTTTGCTTTCACATAGACACTTTTAGACTGTGCCAAACAACTTCATGCAGTTACAGCAGATTGTTTTAGGGGTAGCACTGCTCCAATATTATGTTGATCAGTAAGAAAAACAAAGCAAGAGGAAGACTCATGAGTTCTCTGCTAATTTGGTGTTTAAATGTAACTGTAAGCGCTCACCTTCAAACTTTTCCATGAGGTAATTTCAAAATGCCTGGTCTTCAAATTTGGACCCCTGCTTTTGCTTCTGTTGCATTGCTTTTAAATTATATCTGCTCCTCCTGCTTTAGGTGCAGCCATGCAAGAATTCACAAGGACAGACCGTGCTGAGGATCACAGTTGTAACTGCACCATGGTAAAATTAAAAATAAAAAAATAAAAAAGGAAATTAAAAAACAATCTACTGGACTGGAGTTTGAAGAGATTTCTCTTCCCATCCAGGAAGCTTTTTCAATTCAAAATGTCAGGAATAGTATTGAGTTTGAGGTTTTATACAGTATCCCAACAAAGCCCTGTTTGTATTTTGAAAACATGCAAATTGAAATGGATAAAGGGCTCCATCTCTTTGGAATAGGGGTCGTTTTTTTGGCTTCTTTTTTTAGCCTGCAATGCCCCATACCCATCTAAGTGTCTGAAAGGTTGGACATTAAAGGGAATTGTTGGCCTGCCTGAATAGGTGAGGTCCTACGCTCTGCTGTACACCGGCTTGTGACATATCATCGGCATTACGCTGCTTTGTTTATACATAAGTTAGGCTGTCATTGGATATAAGTTCTGGACTTGTTATGGACACGCCACGTACAGTATACCCAATATAACCCAAAATTGAAAAGAATATATAGAAAGTTCAGCGTATGCTAGCGTTTTAGGAGATTCTGGGACGTCGGCATACGCTGCCTAAATTGACAAGGTGTGACGGGCCATTAGGTGTATTTTCATTTGCAAAATGTTCCTTTTGCAGAAAACACTATAGAAAGAACAATAATTATTTAACGGTATCTTAATCAATCTTCACTAATCACTGAAACACATATAAAAGCTACAATTAAACTTTACTGTAAAAGCAGTTGTTAAAACTGTCATGTTTGATGTCTTCCATTGCATTACCTTTCAATTTTCACTTAAAAAAAATTGTACCAAATAGCGTATTAGTATTCCAAAATCTTACTGCATGCAGCTTCAAGGACAAGAAGGCTTTGTGCCACTTGGGTTTTAGCTTATTCCCTTGCACAAAGTTGTAACCATGACTACTCTTTTTCAACACCCAAAGTATATGAGAAATAGTAGGAAATTTGGTTTGACCTTGGTGTCCACATCTTTTTACTGGGTTGACATTCATTATCTCTATAGATCTTGCTTTGATTAAAGACAAAGACAACTTTTTCACCCTCTGTTTGTCAAAGACAGACTACAAATAGAGAAACACTGGGAACAAGACAAGCTATTAAGATTCCATTAGCTGTTAAGATAGTGCTCCTTGAACTAGGGAGATTAGCATTTACAGATAAGAGAAAAAATGTTCGACATTATGCTTTTAAGTAATTAGTTTCTTTTAAAACTTTTCCTGCTGCTATAAAAAGATAACTTGTGCCATATTTCACCATGTAAATAGTGGAAGTGCAGTTATTGAAAAGTACATCAGAAAAGAGAAATGGTTCAATTTGGTTGTGTATGTTGTTACTGTACATACAGTTATGCTTGAAAGTTTACATGCCCTTCTATTAAAGACAAAACTCATCTGGCAATAAAATAAAGAAAAATTGACAAAAGCAATAACAAATTATGTTTTCAGTTAGGTACTTTAATGTTTTTCGGGACATTTTGTTTTTTAGGATTATTTTTCAAAACTACAAATTCTAAATCAATATTTTATTTGACAAAATCTTAGTCAATTTTTATTTATTATGACCTTTTTCAGTTTTGTGTTATTTAAATTACTAGTTTGAATTAATCATTTTCTGTAATGGAAGTGTATGTAAACTTTCTAGCACAATTGCATTGGTGTCTTCTTAGCATGTATTGAAAAAAGCAGCACAAGACAGGAGGCGGGACTTCATGAAGAAACAAGGAGGGAGGGGGAGGGACATGGGGGAGTAACACAGAGGAGAGCCTGTGCTTTAGGCAAAGCGTGGGCGTCCAACCACCTTACAAGCCAAAGTTCGGGTGTTAAAACACCCACATCTCCCTGGTATACAGTCATAACAGTGGTGTGCTTCTAGATTTGAAGGCGTTTGGCTGACTGGACACCTTGTTGATTTAGATATGAGAACTGGTCTACATTAGTTGATACATCAGGCAATATTTATATTTATATCACTTCTCCTATTTCAGCAAATCAAGTAGACCATATATTGAAGCCGTTTGCCAACAGGTCCCAAGGCAGTATTGTTCTACAAAAAGGATATCTCAAGACTGAACCCTGATTATTTGATTGACTTTATTCAATCAAAACTAATTTCAAAGTTGGAAGGTCAGATCAATGCAACAGGAAACTGTTTTTAATTACATTTAGCGACCTTTATTTTTCCTGTTGGATGTATAAGTTTGTGTTAAGAACTTTGCTTGTGTAGAGAGCATGTACAGTATATGAGTGATATCATCACCTTGGTGGTTAATCGTTCTTAGCAAAGGTAATTATGTATTTTGTAGAACTGGACATGTATATCACTGAAACTAATCTTTGTTCAATTATTTTTTTTCTCTGAATATCAATTGTCAACTTCTGGTTCTTGGTTTGGTGAGAACAGAAGGCAAAGATGTATCCAAGAGCAGCAAAGGACAGGTGGACTTAGCTCCAGAAGGCCACAGAAGCTCTTTGATAAAGCGACACAAGGTATATACAAAAGTTATGCCTGGAGTGCTGCTGCAGCCCCCAGGCCAAAGCAGCAAAGTGTTGGAGATATAGACCCAGAGCTTGGCCCTAGGTGTAAGACCACCCTGTAAAGATACTCAGCAAGCCTGGAAGGGACCGGTCCATCACTGCTGACAGCTTTTATTTGTTTTTATTTTTTTTTACCTAACCATCTAATACTACCTATGGTACTACTGCTTTAAAACAGAGGGCCGCATATTCACTCCAAATCATATACAGTATAAGTCAGGTACATAAAAGCCATAAAGCTGTAACTGGGCATGTTTATATCAATATCTATGGCCAAAAAAGGTTATTTCTAGCTTGTTCAATGTTTTTGTGAATAATGTCTGAGATATAAAGCTATGACTTACAGTGCTAGTGGTCACTGCCCTTTTACTAGGAGGCTCTATTCAAACATACTTAAGCATATTTGTTACTTGAAGATATAGGATTCTAATCTGTACTCTCAATAATCCAGTCTAATAACCACTTAGTAGGTTTTAACTGAAAATGGCTCAGACGGAGGAATACAGGCAAGATGGATAAAATACACCATATGACCCACAGGGCATCATTTGTCAGCATTTTGGTTATTCTTATTCGATTGTCAGCATTCAACAATGACCGTTGCAGAGAACTGGAACACTGGCTGTTTCTAGCCCTGGGCAATGTAATCATGTTATCTGCCGATTTCCCAGACTGGTAAATGACAGGAAGAATAAAACAATGAGAGAGTTCTGGAAAAGGGAGCATGGTGGGACAAATATGATTCATTAAGCTTCGGCTGACAAGGTCCCTGTCACACACACCATCAGTCACAATACCCAAGTTGTGTCTCAACATTTCTCTATTAGGTGTGCTGTTGGTTTGAAAAAGCTATTTAATCCCTGTTATTGTACACCTGGTTCGCCAAAGAGCCAAGATGTTGTCAAGACATTAAAACCTCATTAAAGATCCAAAACTAACACAGAGACAGCACAATTAGAGAGCGGGGTCGGTAAAACATCTAATTAGCCTCAGCTAAGAGAGCCCTCCTGCCCTCATAAGGAACTTTCTTCTGCATTCATGGCAGTAATTCCATTGGCTTTGTAATGATATTTGACTACATTGTGTTTTGTTTTAGGTTGATTTCTTTTGGATCTTTTATTCTGCCAAATCTTTAAAATAATAATTTTCATGAATCTGAAATAATAAAGAATGTAAAAATTATATAATAATTAAGACAAATTATATCTAATTGTTGGGTTTTTAACAAAACCCAACATTTTTTTTAATAAGTCAATCAATATTTAAAGTCATTTAAATTGTTTGAGTACCTTTTAAGCATATTCCCTGCATTAAAGTCAACAACTTCAAGAACATTTAAACATCTCACTGGATAAATTGCATAGTGACTTAGCTCTTATTGTCAAAAAAGCATTGTCAAAACAAAAATGCTAAGGACCCTATTTGGTTTAATTAAACACCATTTCAAAAATGCTAACTAATATCCCAAAGGCACTATGAACCCTTTCTCACCTGCATATTAATGTAGGAAGTTTGACTTGTGTTGTATCTTTCAAGATATTTTCAGGTCAACAGAGTCTAAAAAAACCCACCACAAACCTTAGCCTTGGAGAACACCTAAGGAGCAGTATGGGAGGTTATTCATACATAATATCAGACCAGCATTATGGTATAAAATTACAGCAGGAACTGACTGGCTGTGGATGTTTTTACAGTGTCGAGGGAGGAGATAGGAGTAAGCAACTCACCAGGTGTCACTCAGGACTATACCCATGCAGGGAAAATTGATGATGGGGCAGGAAGGGAAGCAGGAGAGATAAAGCCTTTTCACTGCCACCAATCCATATCAGTATATGCAGGACATTTGGTGGAATCATGCTGGGTTCCCTAGACATAAAGTGCAAAGAGTGTGTCATCTGCTGAAGGGATGAAACTCTGTATTAGACTTTAATCTAATCAATGGGAACTAAAATTACAGGTTTATTCACAAGTGAAACTATTTGCATCGTTAATATATCCAAAAGTCAGCATTTCTTGAAAATCTTCCGATTTACTAAAAGATATAATTCTTATTCAATTACCGTTGGCTTTCCACTTTTCCTCGAACAAAATGGTGAGCAGTTTTTATCTAGAGCTAAATTTTCATGTGACGGAGTTGGAATAGCGGTATAAAAACGTCTCAATTCCACTGCACATGCTGTGCCAGAAGCATCATCTTGGTGGAAAAAAGGGACAGTAAAAATTTGCATTTAGATTACTGTAGTAATAGAAAGACCATGGCGATGAATCTTGTTCTGTGAAAAAAAAAGACTAATGTGCATGTATTTTGAATAAAACTGTGCAGTTAAACACTTGGATCTTTATATAAGATCTATAAAAGAATTCCAATCTATCATGTTTAAAACAATAACAGATGGGATCCATACATAAGAAAAATAGATGATAGATGTAACAGTTAGCCAAACCCTTTAATTTTCTTGAATCATTTTAAATTAAGAGTCTTTATCCAATAATTTGAAATACCAAAAAATGGATATGTGACCTGAAATGCAAAATTTATCCCATTTCATTTACGTGTGGTATTTACTACAAACAACTTCAAGTGGTGATTTTCATATGCATGAGCCTCACATCGTTTGCCAATAGCGCATACCAAGTAGATCTAATTTGTTTGCGGTTCTTCGCCATCCTCCAGTCACAAAAATGTCAGCTGCACACCATCACAGACACTTAATTAGGGAGCCCTAGTCCATTGTGCATACACAATCTTTACAAAGTGTCTCGGATAATGAAATGATAAGGTGTTTTTTTGGGTGGCTGCAGTCAGTGCAAATGGGAAGGAAAAGCAGGAAACACATTCGAGTAATAGCTGTAAGGAGTAAATTCAGCTTGAATCTACTGAAGTGGCATCTGAAGCAAAGGTTCTGTTTTCAGTTTAAAAGACACTACCTCAACAGTTGTCTTTGTTATAATGGAAAATTTGCCTCCACAAACAAAGAGAGTAATTTACAATCAAACTATGTAGCCTGAGACAGATCTATTTGATAAAGTCCACTGGGACCAAAAGTACAACACAGTCCAAAAAGGTTGATCTATTCTGCTTATTGTTATAAGCATGTAGAAACATAGAGGGAGATCCATTCCCTTAGAACAGGGAGAGACCTCAAGTAGAAGTAGGCTGAGTATGAGCAGTTAGCTGATTCTTTGAGAGTGGGGAAGAGACAATGGCCTGAAAAGAACTGGGAGGGAATACTTTTAAAGTGTAAGAAAACCAGCTAGATTTTGGTAAAAATGACAAGTCCACCAATGGAAACACATCATAACAAGTTACAGAACATTTAATTTACTACTAGATCATGCCTAGGGGACTAACCAGGAAGTAATGGGCAGATTCACTTTATCTAAGGTCATGCAGAAACTTTAATAAATGGCTCGGTATGGATTTAGTAATGGTTAGTTCCTCAGTAAACACTTGTCATGATGTTTCACTTTAATAAAGGTACACAAAAACATCATATAATGGTTTGGTACTGATAAGGTATAGATTAGTTCCTTAGTCATTACTTGGTAAGATGCTTGGCTCTACAAAGTCCATAAAATAATGGCTAGGCAATAATTTGGTTCTCAGTATGGGATAGAAATAGTATTCATGACAGCAGCACAAAAAACATGACATTGATTCTTTCTTTCATCTACAGGTTTACAAAAGAGAAAACCATTGAAGTAAGTCATCAACATAAAACCTTTTTTCCCCCTGATATAGCATAATCAGAATGCCTTTATTGTCACTATACAAAGTACAAAAATATTAAAAGTTTTGAAAATAAACACAAGGTAGGATGTAAACATGTGGAGATCAGTGTAAAGTGTACAGTCTTGAGAAATGTTCAACAAATAAATATAATGAATATGATAAATATAAATACCTTTATCGCCATTTGTATCATATCAGAGTGGGAGTGTTGGCCTAGTGGGTTAGAGCAGTGCGCTTGTGCTCTGAGTAGGTCACAAGCTTGAATCCTACTGCCTCCACTCTGGGTCCCTTAGCAAGACCCTTAACCCCTGATTGCTCACTTGCCACAGCAAAATGGCAGATGGGTTAAATGCAGAGGTACATTTCTCCAATGTGAGATAAATTAAGTTCAATTGTTATTATATATTTGCGACATAATTTTTGGTGCGTTTTTCAACTTGATCAGTATTTACCCTTACAACCTGTTGTTTACAATTTGAAACATGTATTCTGCCCTCTGCTGTAATATCACTGCACTACAGCCAGTGAAACGTCCTTTTGTCCCTTTTCAAAATGTCTACAGTACTCTCATGAGATCAATTACATTTTTTTTGCATGAAAGTTATGGGAAAAATTACTTCTACATTTTTGTTCTTTTTTAAATCAATGCTTTATGATTTTAGACATTGCACATTTACCTCAAAATGTATTCTTTATATTACAGTTAACCCTTTATCGGGCAAGTTACCGTTTTAGGTAACTTGCGCACCACTAACAGATGAAGTCCTGCCTGCTCCTCTATTAGTCCAAGAAGTTCATGATTGATATTGAGCCAATCAGCAAAAATCTGACTCTGTGGTTATTTTCCTAATTTGATTACTTGACTTGCCATTTGACCAATCATAATAATAAAACTCCCAGACTGAGACCATAAAGAAAGACTGTTATGATTGACCGCTGGATTGACTATCACCTTCTCTGAACTAAGAATAATGGCTTTCTACTGCTGATTAAAGTTGAACTGAATCTGGCCTCAGAAAACTAAAACTATCCCTTTAATGATCATTTAAAACAACTGAGAAGTTGTATTCAGTACACATTCTTGCACCTTTTCTTCACATTTATCAGAGGAAAGTGTTGTGAAAAAATGTCAGTTGACTTATTGATGCAATGGGTAGGTAAGTTCAACAAAAAAAAAAAAAACTGCGTTTGCTTTGAAGACAGCTCCAGGATGAAAACCTTTTGATCCCGAGGTTGAGTACAAAAAGCTACAATACAACAGTCCTTCACAATAGTTTTCAAGTTTAGAGCATATTGGGAACAATGTAGTAAAAAAAAAAAAAAAAGCTGCAGAAGGAAGGGTGTGAAGGGGCGGACATGCACTGACTTCACAGTTGTTGATCAGGAAAAACACCAACCTGTTATATTATGCAAGAAAAGTAGGACTGGTTGAGTTTTTCTTTATTCACATCATTTCTTCTCTGCCTGTCTTTCTCTCATCCCTAATTTATTGCCATCTGCTTAGCTCGGGTGTAAATCTGAACACAGAGCGACTTGCTCACCCAGGCTTTATCTGTTAACATTTAGCAATGTCTAATTAAGCAAAAATGGGAACTGCGTTGGCTGAAAAATGCCGCAGCCGGGTAATGACAGTCATAACAGTTTGGGATGCGTGTCTGTCACTGCAAGCAAATGCACTTATTAAATCAGGGTAATTAGAATAAGGAAACAGCCATAATGGGCAAAAGCCATTTGGCTGTGATTAAAGAGGTTCAACTTGCAGTATATCCACTGCTTCTTGATTACAGTTCGGCTGTTAAAATGACAGATGAAGGCCTGTAAAAGCAATGCCAAAAATTGTTCATACAACCACTGTTGGGTAAGTCAAACATGCCACAAAAACACAAATGCTCTTTTTTGCATTGAAGTGACACTATGGTGAAAAACAACATGGGTTAGTTTCTGCATTTTATCTCATTTGGCCTTCCTTTGAATTAGCTCATAATGGCTTACTTTATCTATTCAGATATATGAATTCCTAAATGTTTCTAGACGAGGGCAATTACATAAAAAAGTTGGGAGAGATGAGGGTTTTCTTTACCCATACTTATCTGTTTAAAGTTGTTTTCGCTAAATGCAACCAACTTAAAAAAGCAGGTACGCACAGAAAAGGCTAAAAGCTCAGTAGATATTAAAATCAATACATGAAGTACTAAAATAATCAGCATGTCAAGTACATTTTAAAAAAAGCAAATAAAAGGCAAAGAAACAAAACATTTTTATGCTGTGTGAAAAATCAATTTGGCAGAATTTCATCATCACCATGAGACATTTTTCTTAATTCATGTCTGAATTGTATACTTAGTTAGGTTCTGGATCACATTTTTTCTTCTTCTTTGAAATCAACTAATCCCATCTCTTAGAAAACCGCATCACACCTATCAACTGGGTCATGCACACCTCCTCGCAGGACAAAAATCTCTGCTACCTCCTTGCTATGAGTCGCTCTTAGCAGCATAGGATTTATTCTTAAGCTAGGATTCCTTGACAAAGCAAGTCATGATATTCATAAAAAAACATTTTTAAATCACTCTGTATTTGTTGATGGGATTTTCACATAATGTGTAATCCTGACAATGAACTTGGAATGCTGCTTTGCTCTTGGATATCATCCTTAATTTAAGGGAGTGTTGGCCTAGTGGTTGGAGCAGTGCACTTGTCCTCTGAGAAGGTTGCAAGTAACCGGTTCAATCTCCACAGCCTCCACTTTGGGTTCCTGTGCAAAACCCTTAACCCCACACTGCTCCCTGGGCACCACACAATGGCAGCCCACTGCTCCCCAAGGGGATTGGTTAAATGCAGAGACTAAATTTCCCCATGGTGGGACATTAAAGGGACTTACATTACATTTTGTAATGAAGTCTAACAGTCAATATATTAGTTTTTTTTTTTGTTTGTTTGTTTGATTCTTGGGGAAAAAAAATATTTCAGTGTTAAAGTTATCAATATGTACTGAAGTAATATGATTTAATATCCCAAAGTGCTGTAAATCTTCCTGTAGTACGATTAGATTAGGCATTTTTAAAAGATTGCTGTCGTTCTTCATTAGAGCATATCCGTATTGACCACTTCCTGATATGACTTGTCATAATCTCTCTCCCGCTATAACCTTATCTGTCAACAGTCTGTGCTGCCTTCAGCAGGATTTATTGGCATGCCCTGTAACACAGCAACAGGATTCAAGACTCAGCCTCCGTGTCTTCCCTTTCCAAACAGAAGCGGCGGGAGCTGAGGTGTTGTTTTGAGTTTTTCACTGTAACGTCAGTAAAAGGAGGTGAGGCAAAGGTGAATTTAGCTTGTTGCTTTTCTATCGGATAGACTTTTGGCAGGTTTCCCTTCAGTGACGCTTTTTTAAGTTGTGTGTATGTGCATTCCCCATGACTCTGTGAACAGCAGCAGTTCTGATTCAGACAGCAGGACCCTTTTGTTAGTTATGTTCTCTTCCACCATTAATAGAACATTTTTATTTTCTCTTTTAAACTTAAAAAAAAAGGCAGAACGTTCATCTTTAGGTGTTGAGATTCCCTGCAAAGGTTCTACTTTCAGATCACGGTCTTTAATTATAACCTTTCATTTTAGCAAAATCTATTGCATCATAGATTTTGTTAGCAGGGGGATTCAGACATGTTCACTCTGGGGAGAGCAGAGCAAGTGTGGGTTTTCTTTATTGCCTGGGGCCAGTTTTGTCTCTAAAGAAAAGCTTTCCATATCTTCAGCAGGGGAAAAGTTCAATTTCTAGCACATAGGCAGCCTTCGTTCAGTAAGACATGCTGCTAATTTATTTTTTATCATTACAAGATTATAGTCAAGGTGATATATCATCTCAGAGGAATCAATCATGAAAGGATTTACCAGAATAAAGGCAACTGATGAAACTTAAACCTTACATCTATTATCTGGTTTCTTGAACTTGAATTACAGTACACCTACAAATATTGTGACCCCCCTTTTATCCATTTAAGTAGTTTATTCCCCAATTCTGGAAACCTCAATTTTTGTGCCTTAATATTGATAAATGTGTTATGGAACCAATATTTGAATTTTCAATGGGGGTTTATCCATCCATCTCCTTTTATGCCAGATTAGGTCCCTGAGATAACAGATCTTGGGTGGGAAACTTAGATCCCTTATCCTTGTGGCGCACTATAAGTTCTTATCTGGGGTATTTCGATGTATTACCGACTGAAAACTTCCTTATGAAATATCCTGGCCAACTAGACTGGTACAAGAATTACCAGAATTATCCATAAAGCGGCAATGCTTTTCTGCTAGCATAACAACGAGATGTGGCAATGGAGCAAAGCTGCAATGAAAATTGAGAACGTAATAGAGAGCACACCTTGAATCCTCAGAATTGCTCCTGCAAAACTGGCAAAAATCATTCAATAGAGAGTTTCTTTGACAGCTTGACACATTCATGGACTTTTAGTTTTTGCGTCACATTCGTACTGTTGTTATTGGATTGGTTCTAACTTGAAAAGGCTGAACCTGTTAGCCCCTCCTTTTAAATTGAGCTCTACCTGATCTCTGAAAAGCAACACACAGGTGAGCCACATCAAAATGAATCATGATTAACAAGTTTTATTGTCTCAGTAGATGTTTTTTTCCACACAACTAACACTGGAACTTCTAACTGAGGAAGACCCGGAACTTGCTGGAGGGATGACCCATCCCTTCTAGGTAGGAGCAGCTTGGAATCCCCCAAAATGAGATTGTTAATTCGGAGAACGATGTCAGGGTTTACCATGACAAAAATCTTGGGTAAGCACAAATCAAGTGAATGAAATAGATAGTATTTTACAGCATAGTTTTTGCAACTCCAAAGAAGAAGCTAATTTCGGTCACTGGAATGTATTTGCTTTAGTGATTATTCATATTTTATGACGAAAGAGTTTGTTTAGATTGCTAATTAAATGTGTAAATGTTTTGCTGTTTCATCAAAATAGATCAGTGCAAAATCATTTATAAGGATGAAAGGTTGACTTGTCGATCCATTACAATGTTGCCATGCCATGTGTGTGGAAGGTAAAATCTATGGTGATTACACAATATTAGTCAGGGTGGCATATAGCTGTAGATGCAGCTTAGTATTAAGTATTAGTGTGTATCTGTGAAAACCTAGAACCAAAGTCCTGTGGCATGTATGCATTGGCATGCTCACATATAAAGGATTTATAAACGATCACAAGAAGAAAAATCGAAAGCAGGTGTGGGCAGCCCTAGACTTGTCCTCCTGAAGGAGGCGTCCAGGGGGCATCTGAAAACGATGTCAGAGCCACCTCAGAAAAACTGCACTTCTCTGAACCCCTCTCGAATGACCAAGCTCCTTACCCTCTCTCCAAGGACGTTAGGATAGTAATGTAGACCGACTGGTAAATCTAGAGCTTTTTCACTTGAATCTGTCTTCACAATTTTTTGCTGCACAAAATATCATTTTTTTAATTGACATATGGATGAGTCTAATGTCTTATTTTAATTGGAAGAATAAATCTTTCATTGTCGCTAATTCTCATATCCAAAGTCTATCCCAAATCCTCAAGGTAATACGTTTGCATAGAGTGATAAAAACTGTTGTAAAGATTACGGTAAAAAGATTTAAAGCACCAGCATACTGGATCAAGTTTACGCCTAGCCTTTTAAGATGCTCATTTATAAAGGCTGTGCTGGATTTCAATTATAATTTCATAGATAGAAGTATTTGGATAACATGAAGAACATATCTCTTGCCAGATAACCCCATATGGGTAAACTTTATTTGTTCAGAAGTCATATTATTAAAAAGCATCCTGTGCAAATCAGTTGAATGAAGAACAAAGCTTTTTTTAAGCATGAATTAATGCAATAGACTCGTGGCAAAAAAAAACTAATGTAGAGAAAAACTACATACTCTGCTATGAAACATATGCTGTTAAGATTGTTTTAAGTGATACAAATGTACTTCTCTGTGCCCTGCTCTGAGTAGCTGTTAGCCCCTTAACCAATTTCTGTATCACCAGCCTAAAAGATGCTGAAAGTAACCCATTACTGCTAACATAATGACTGTTCACTGGCTCTTCACAGCAACAAACTCATACAAATAAGTTATCCCTTAAATGTCCTGATAAACAAAGTGACTACAATGGCTCAGATCCCAATACTAATAAGCCCTGTAGTGAAGTCAGTAATAAATGTATTGTTTGCTGAGTTTATGGGATATAACTGGTGGTGTTCTGCTGGTTTATCAGTAGAGAGGAATCCTCCTAGTGAGTTGCTGATTATCTACAGTATCTGAAAGCCTGTTTTTCTTTCAACCAGAAACAAGGTTTTCAGAACATTAATGAGGATCGGAGGCCTCATAACAAAACTGTAGCTCTTCCTCAACCTTCTGTTTTATAGCAGGCACCCATAAAACCTGTGTGGTGATCAACGGATGAGAATGTAAAGGCTGGTGTACAAAAAGAAAACTTACTGATGTGCTTAAGCTCTTCAAATGCTTGAAGGGAAAACAGCCATGAAGTAGCCAGGTGGGCCGTTAAGAACTTTTTTCCCCAGACTCAGATAATGAGTGCCGTCAAGCAGAAGGCTCTCAAACAGAAGGCTGCAGGCAATTCTTTTATTTCATAGATTTCTTTTCCCATTCAGGTTTATTGTGCATGTTAACAATGTGTCATCCAGCATCAACAAACATTTGCCTCAAGAATAAAAAAAAAACATGATTGTAAAATGATTACATTGCAGTAATCCGCTCAAGTTGATAGTCAAAGTTTACTAAAAAACTCCAATTTGAGAAGTGAAATGGCATTTATCTTTTTTTATATGTGAAACAAATACACAGATAATAGTTTTAGGGATTTGGGTGTTGACAGAAGGAAAACATAAACTGTGCAGGTCCAAGTGAGAGGAAATTATTTATATTTNTTTTTGCTGCACAAAATATCATTTTTTTAATTGACATATGGATGAGTCTAATGTCTTATTTTAATTGGAAGAATAAATCTTTCATATCCAAAGTCTATCCCAAATCCTCAAGGTAATACGTTTGCATAGAGTGATAAAAACTGTTGTAAAGATTAAAAAGATTTAAAGCACCAGCATACTGGATCAAGTTTACGCCTAGCCTTTTAAGATGCTCATTTATAAAGGCTGTGCTGGATTTCAATTAAATTTCATACATAGAAGTATTTGGATAACATGAAGAACATATCTCTTGCCGGATATCCCCATATGGGTAAGCTTTATTTGTTCAGAAGTCATATTATTAAAAAGCATCCTGTGCAAATCAGTTGAATGAAGAACAAAGCTTTTTTTAAGCATGAATTAATGCAATAGACTCGTGGCAAAAAAAAACTAATGTAGAGAAAAACTACATACTCTGCTATGAAACATATGCTGTTAAGATTGTTTTAAGTGATACAAATGTACTTCTCTGTGCCCTGCTCTGAGTAGCTGTTAGCCCCTTAACCAATTTCTGTATCACCAGCCTAAAAGATGCTGAAAGTAACCCATTACTGCTAACATAATGACTGTTCACTGGCTCTTCACAGCAACAAACTCATACAAATAAGTTATCCCTTAAATGTCCTGATAAACAAAGTGACTACAATGGCTCAGATCCCAATACTAATAAGCCCTGTAGTGAAGTCAGTAATAAATGTATTGTTTGCTGAGTTTATGGGATATAACTGGTGGTGTTCTGCTGGTTTATCAGTAGAGAGGAATCCTCCTAGTGAGTTGCTGATTATCTACAGTATCTGAAAGCCTGTTTTTCTTTCAACCAGAAACAAGGTTTTCAGAACATTAATGAGGATCGGAGGCCTCATAACAAAACTGTAGCTCTTCCTCAACCTTCTGTTTTATAGCAGGCACCCATAAAACCTGTGTGGTGATCAACGGATGAGAATGTAAAGGCTGGTGTACAAAAAGAAAACTTACTGATGTGCTTAAGCTCTTCAAATGCTTGAAGGGAAAACAGCCATGAAGTAGCCAGGTGGGCCGTTAAGAACTTTTTTCCCCAGACTCAGATAATGAGTGCCGTCAAGCAGAAGGCTCTCAAACAGAAGGCTGCAGGCAATTCTTTTATTTCATAGATTTCTTTTCCCATTCAGGTTTATTGTGCATGTTAACAATGTGTCATCCAGCATCAACAAACATTTGCCTCAAGAATAAAAAAAAAACATGATTGTAAAATGATTACATTGCAGTAATCCGCTCAAGTTGATAGTCAAAGTTTACTAAAAAACTCCAATTTGAGAAGTGAAATGGCATTTATCTTTTTTTATATGTGAAACAAATACACAGATAATAGTTTTAGGGATTTGGGTGTTGACAGAAGGAAAACATAAACTGTGCAGGTCCAAGTGAGAGGAAATTATTTATATTTCTCATATTTCAATACGGAGATAATTTTCATTAAGCTATTAAGGGTGTAGTGGAGGATATTCTTTTTCCAGGTGGATCCTCAAAATAAGTGGTCTTCCTAATTGTCAATCATTCTAGTGATACAGTAGTAGCCATCTAAAATGTCCCCACTTTCCTTGATGGGCCCTTGGCTGGCCCCCTATTACTTCCTTTTTAAAAATCAATCTTTGCATTAAAATATTCTTTCTGTCATGATTTGTGGACATTATGATCTAGAGAGAAGTTTTATCTCCTGGTCAGAGCCTGTAATTCAGTGAAAGGGTGGAGTCAGAGTAAAAAAAATATGCACCCCACGAGAAGGAGGGGGTCGCTCCAGTGGCTGGAAGCTGGAGGGGATTCTGCTGGGGGTTGCAGAAAAGTTGGCTGCCGTTTGACTGGAAGGGGACATTTTGACTGGCTGCTACTGTATATTTACGTAAGGCGTATGGGGAGCAAAAATCAGTGATCATCTGTCAGAATGGCAAGTTGACTGCGTTAACTGTAAAGTCCACTATATAGTCCCCGCACTATATAATGATTAAGGGACTTAAACAGAGTGTGTACAATGAGAAATGGGCTCGTGCATGCCCTCGCACGGGTTAAATAAGCATTCCCTCTCGGGAGCAGGCACAGGGTTGTACATGTGCATTTTTTTTTTAAATGGAGAGGACAGGTCTTTTAAATATTTTGTGAAAATCCTCCACAATACCTTTAATATAAGATATCTTTTAACATTGTTGCACATCTTTTTACTCTATATCTTTGCATATGGACCCAAATCCACAACTGTTTATAATGTGACATTGTCATCAATATTCCTGTCTATTTACTTAAATTAGTACGAAAGTATAAGAAAATCTTTCAAAATGTATTGTCTATGACTTTAAAATACAACAGTTACCTAGGTGATGCCTTTTAAATTGTTTTTTCTTCAGTTAATTTCAGAAAACGGTGTTGGCTTGGAGGACCCAAATGCACAAACAAGTAGGCAGCAGTGAATTTAAGTGGGTTTAATTAGGTTCACAGAAACTGAGGCAGGAATCAAAAAGTCCAACAAAATAACAAACAAACCAGAACCAAGGGGACATCAGAGGTAAACCAAAACTCAAGGAGCCAGGGAGAGACGAGGAA
>NW_015151067.1:277829-289508 GCF_000732505.1 Cyprinodon variegatus | reverse complement strand
GACAGAATACTCAAAAGAAAAACATAACAGAAACAGAAACCTAACACTTAATAGAGAGTGACTAAATTTTGCACGGTTCAGACTTATTAAATGTCATTTAATTTTTGAAAACAAAAAATTTTTTTGTATCAGTACCACCCCTGATTGGAAAATGCATTACTTTAATATGTAAAAAAAAACAAAACAGAAATATTACAATTATAACAAATGCAGTTTGATTTCTCAAACCTGTATGTTACAACAAAAATACAAATATTTCTTTTGAATGTTGCAATGTACCTCCACACAGACCTAGTTCCGTTTATATTCTTATCTCATGAGGTTGATGTACTCTTGATTATATATCTTTTGGCTCTACAGCATTCAAAATACTCCTTTCAAAATGAATTTTTCAAACAAAAACGCCATTGACATTAATTTATTCCTTCACGGTGTGTTTTACAATCTCGTAGCAAGGTGGACAAAAACACTGCAGCTGAAAACAAAAAAGTAAGACTGAACAAGAATAAAACAGCTTTTTTAACAGCTTTGGAAGCAAAATCAAGTTAATTATGCTGTTTATGAGCACTAGATAACACTGAGGACCTCATTGATGTGCATACAGAGTAGCTGTGAAGAACCTGATAGAATTAAGCTTTTGAGTCTCCACTTCTTTTCTCTGCCTTTGAGGAAACAAAGCTTAGACAAAGTTCAAACCATTTAAGTGACCAAATCATCAACATTTATGCCATTTTATTGGCAGATATTAAACTGAACGCCACAGTAGATACGTCATGCTTAAATTGGTGAATCATGCAAAGGTCATTCGTTCAGCTATGAGATGGAGAAGCGTAGAAACACCTGATGCATTCTTAATGGGTTAAGGGAGAAGGTTTCCAAGTAGCTCGGGTCAAAAATTGGCTGTAAAAGTAGGTTTTAAGATGAGCTGACTGTATGACAGCCATCGCCTGTGCACCAGCGGTGCTCCATAGCTGCCTTGGGGCAACAGTGCTGTTTCATTTCATCTCAGTAGCTGCCTGTCTTTCACTTCTTGACTATGAGATCAGGCATGTCTCCTGACTGTGGATATTTGTTTCTGTCAAAAACTTCTGATGTCAAGGATGAGATGAAAGATGGCTGACTGCTGGCTGTGGGACACTGGAAATGTAAAGGTAAAAAAAGAAAAAAAAAAGTTACACACTTTAGATTATCCATTATTTAAGAAACATGACAACTTTAGATTTACTGCATGACATAGTATCAAGTCAGTAATATAGATAGAAGGGATGCATTTAAGACTTTTTTCAAAGACCTTTTTGGATTTCAGTTTTCAATCTTGCCAATATAGAAAAATCACATTTTGCTGAAATGATGCTAATTGTAGGTTATAAACCATTTGTTTTGAATGTGATCAACTGTACAAACCATTGATATGGATTAAGATCTTTAAAAAATAAACCCCCTGATGTTGGGTGTATATGCACTTATCTCACTGGAATATATATTTGGTTGAATCCTGCTTTGCTAAGTGTACATTTCCTTTCTTAAACTGATATTTAAAGGAGACAATGCGTTAGTAACCGACAGGTATAAAGGTACGGTAAATGACAATGACAGCAAACAAATGAAAGACTCAAACTGCAAAGGACATAAACACAAGAAATACAATCAAAGGAATAAAAAAATTAACTGAAGCAGGATTCGATCTGTTGACCATACTTGCAGGACATTTGCTGAAAAACACCTGATGCAAACCCATTATGTAGTCCCTATTAGGCAGCATCAATTACTCCTATCTGATGCATCTACCAGGAATCCTTGACTCTAAAGACCTTGACCTCTTTCTTTGTCTGTGGATGCTAATGTACCTGCCTGTAATACTACTGGCTGCATCTACTATATATAACAAACTAAAGTAAATAATGTACACACCCATAAAAAGTGCTTAATAGAAAATGGACAGTAGAATGTATTAAACAATAGTATATGGAGATTTTTGGCCTTTCCAAATGATTATGTTTCACAATCATTTGTGTAAGGAACATTTTTCCAGGTTTCCTAGTCTTTGCAATGTCCCTACTGGCCTTGTCTAATTTTTTTTTTTTTTTCTTAGAGAGCACACATTTCTTTTTTTTTACACCTCTGATTAAAGTTGAATTGTGGAAACTTTTATATAAATAATAACCAGCTCTAAAGCAAGGCAAGTTTATTTGTATAACAAAATTCCGTACAGGGACAATTCAAAGCGATTTAAATTATTTACGCAATAAAATATAGGAAAAATAAAAGCAAATAAACATAAAAGATGTGTAAAACAAATAAAATATTTTGACCACCACCTAAGACTAATACTACTTCAGTTTACAGTTTAACTTCAACAGTCAAAGGCAGTTCTAAACAAATGGATTCTGAACTTTGACTTACAGTACTAGAACTCAGGCTTTCAGCACTTTTAGTGAGCAAACGTTTCCTCTTTTAACAACTCATATTCATTTAACCCACTTAACAACCATACTAAAAACAAATGCCTGAAAACATAACAGCCTGTTGCAATTACTACATTTTCTGTGTTTTGGAGAATTCTTGTAATTCAACTGCTATTATAGTTAAGTTGTTTGGGTGGTCTGATCTAGAGCATCATGCCAAACCTGAATTTGCATAAACACACATTTACATGATTCTTTTTTCATGCACAAGCTGGGATGTACAAAATTTAACATTGATGGAAAAGGTGCAGGAACCCATGCAAACATTTTACCACAGTGCTCAGCAGAATACATTATGATATGGTCTTTTCTTTCATGAGTTTCAGCTTACATACTGTATTTGTTTAAACCTAAACAATGAAACTGAATCACATACCACCTCATACAACAATGCAAAAGACTTCTAAAAAAAACTCTTAATATTGTTTGGGTTTTTTTTGTCATGTTTAGATTAATTCTACTCTGACCTCTGCACTTTAATGCATGTTAATCATCCTCACTTGGATGAAAATGTCCTCAGATCAGCAGATTAATTCCTAACCCAGAGGTGATGATTCCCATGCCTTACAAGGAGTACTGTAACAGATGTCTATCAATATCTGAATAAAGGTGTTCGTTATTATAGAAAATGGCACTACTTAAAGACATCACCAAGGGAGAACTGTGAAGGGAGCATCTTTTAAGAGATCCTACTGACCTGCTGGCACATGATGATGATGAGTGGTATATTAATCAGTTTAGATTGCCTGGGGAAATTATCTTAGAGTTCTACAAATAACTGGACTCAGCATTATAGAGGAAAACCAGCAGGAGTCAAGTGTTTCCAGTGCCAGTTCAAGACTATTATTTGCAACTGCATCATTTCAGTGGGGAGCTGGCTGACATGTCGGGTAATTCATAGTCATCAATGAGCCACTTCAGCTTTATGAGATATATAAATTTGATATATACAATTAATCTACACTTCTGTAAAATGGGCAGCACTGGGTTCCTTGGATCCTATGTTCCTGGATCTAAATTCTCCAGTTTAAACTTGACTTATTCAACTTGTTTTCATACACAGAGTGTATACAAAGTAACAATAAAAGTTTTATAACTTTTTGTTAATAAATATCAACTTAGATTACACTATTTACAGTATGTGTGATGTTGCCATTATTCTTAAAATATAATGAGTTTTTTTCAGCAAAAAGACCAGCATTAAGCTCCTGCCATATTAGTGACATTTACAGTACCACCTTAAGTTAATCCACATTTATCATTTTTAACACCAGAGCAATAATATAAATAAACCTTTCCACCACATATGACACAAATGCCTGTATTTTAAAATCACTGAATTATTTCTCGATAATAAACATTGTTACCATGGTTTCATGGAACATGTGGTGGGTGCCTTTTGGGTATTTACTGAATATTTATTAAAATGCATTGAGAAAATGGTCCATGCATCACGTGCTACTGTGTTAATTCCATGCAAATTGGGATGTATGAAGGAAAGCTGTGCAGTAACTTGTGAATGAAAGGTTTCATACATCTGAATTTGTTAATGCGCCACAGGTTCCAAAATTTCTCCCCATTGCAACCTTTTATTATGGAAGCTGCACACTCTTTTGTGCATGAGGCCCCAGGGCATGCTTGAAGTTGTTCAAAATATCCTCCACCTCTAGACTGTTTTCCATACACTTGGATGTTGAATGCTACTTCTTTTGTGGCCACTCTAAATCACTCCCGTAAAGTGAAAAAAAGATCTTGTTTTTGAAGACGACAGATGACAAAATACGTATTGGGGTCTCCAACTTTATTTCCAGCTTAAACTTGCTTTTTTTTTTTCACATTTTACAGTAACCTTTTATCAGTATGTCTTTTGTTATCCCCTATTTGGTATTAAGTATCTGTATATAAAACTATGTTTAAGAATGAAGGTTTTTGTTCACAGTCTGAACTTTTAGACATGACATTCAAACCCTGGAAGCAGCAAAGCAA
Organism: Cyprinodon variegatus; assembly: GCF_000732505.1. Classification (NCBI taxonomy): domain Eukaryota; kingdom Metazoa; phylum Chordata; class Actinopteri; order Cyprinodontiformes; family Cyprinodontidae; genus Cyprinodon; species Cyprinodon variegatus. The sequence continues at coordinate 285,057 of NW_015151067.1, read as the reverse complement.
CATATTTAAGTCAGGGATACGAATTGAAGTCCACTCACCCAATGCATGCTAACTGCAGCGAACTGCAGAGTACTGTTAAACCTGGCCAAGATAATAAAAGCAGAAGGGCAACACTATCAAGGAGAGGGGTTTATTTGAAGTGATAGCAACCCTTTAAAAGAAGTTGAACTATCATGAAGTCAGCGGCAGTGGGCAGAGAGCCAGACATATCCAATAGAGGTGCAACCATCCTGCCTCTTCGTGCAATGAATTCTGCTGCTGTGTTTACACTGAAAACAATGGAGGCAGCAGTGGCAATCACTCTTTGTCTCAAAGTACCTTTAAACTGCACTTCCAATTCTGTTTCCACTAAAACTACCCTAGAACTCCGGCAAAGTCTTTTCCCACTTGTATAGACATACTTGTTTTGCAGACGTTGCGCTTTAAGAAGCATCAAAGAGCATTTATCACACAAATGGTCTTGGCAGCAGCACTTGTTTTCATTTGTCACCATTAAAAGAATGTGTGTTGGCCTGCTGTTTAAGTGATGCAGAGGATTTACTAAAGAAATAGAGGTCTTTTTACCAAACAGTCTGAAATGATGGTTAAAAAGTACTATTTAATCATCTTCAGATCCTAATACTTGTGAACGAAATTTATTTTAAATTTTTCCTCCAGGGTAAGTCTGGGCTGGATGCCAGACAGCAAGTATTTTCAAACTTATAAATGCACAGATTGTTTTGGACAAGTATGAAATGAATTTGTTATCCTTCATGAGACAAACCATTAAAGAACTTTGTAATAGTTTTCTTTTTTCTTTCATGCCAGCAAAAAAATGGTGGGATAATGAGGACATTGACTTTGGATTTGTTTGTGTCATTTGTAATAAACGAAGTGTAATTTATGATAAATTCAAAATGACAGAATTAAAGGTTTATCTGGGGAAAAAAAAACAAGCCTGAGGATGGTTTCTTTATTCTTATATAGAGTGCACTCCAAGTGGTCACATGCCTTGAACACTTAGAATGGTAAGTTTTTTTTTTTGTGTGTGCAAAGCATCTCAAAATAGCATTAACATTTGAAATGAAAAGGGACAACACAGGGTTTGCCCTTTTCTCAAAAAAAACAACAACTGAAAACTTCACACCATCAGGCTGAATTACCTCATTATGCAGTCAGTTCCTCCAGAGTCCTCTCAATCATCTAATTACTTTAGTCAGGTGTGTTGAACCAAAGACACATCTAAAAGTTGCAGGATACCGGCCCTCAGGAACTGAAATTGCCCACCCCTGTACTAAACTAACAATTTCCCCTCTCCCAGCATTCTATCAGGATGATGCTACCATCACTGTGTCAAGTCTGATGTGGAGTGTTTGCTTTCTTTACGAGACAGTATTTCACTTATATGCCAAAAGTCTTCTGTTTTGTCTGTATCAACCAGCCCATGTTCTTCCACATGTTATCTATGGCTTGTAGCATACCGCAGAAGGGTATACAATAGATTCCCCTCCCTATTTGTGGATCTCTTGGTGTTTTTTAATTAATATTCTCCTTGTTCTGCCAGTTTAGTTGGATGTGCATGTCTTATTGTTATAGTTTGTGGTTGAGCCGTGCTTCAAAGTATAACGGTGTCTGAACAGAGTGGACATTCATTTATTAGGTAAATACCGAAGGTAACTAGCTGAAACAGATTTTAATAGGTGTAATCACTTAATTTAGATGTTTTTGTGTTTATTTATGTTTTATATCCCTTAATTCCACTTGGGAGCCAGTTGGATGCATGGACCTGTTGGAGCATTTTGGGGTCTAGGGTCTCACTTAGACACCAGGATTCAAACCATCAACCTTTGCAGTCAGTCCAGAATGCAAATGCCTTGCTCTCCAACCACTGAGCCACTCCCTAATGCATATCTAAATATATTTCACATTCTAAACAAAAGAAGAGCAAATGACCAATGAGGACATTTCTCATAAAGTAAGGCCATTTCCTTTGGCCGTTTGTGCATTTCTATGGCTTGAACGTGCATATGAGTTGTGATCTTATAACTCTGCTCGACTGCTCGACTATTCCCATTTTCATTACTTTGTTTTTTCCCACCTACACTTATTTTTCCTCCCACTTGCTTCCTCAGGGGTTTCAGTGTTATTACCGTCTCCCCCTGTCTGAGCTGTGCAGAGACACTGTCTTCTCTATGATTTACCTGATTAACAGTCCTTACTGCAATAGGTTTAGCTCACGTCACCATTTTTGTCATGGTTATAAAAGCTCCTATTGCCACATAATTTAATCTATGCTTTTTTTTCTGGTCTATTGTTTGTCTCATAAATAAGTGCTCACTACTTGATTGGCTTGAGTGCTGCTGTCAGTATGCATGCGACATAAATGACCTCTAAGCATTTATTAAAGATAAGAAAGTTTCTTGATATATATTGCGTTAGACTGAGCTTGTTTACAGTATTAACCATTCAAAATTTCCCCACTTTCCTTGATCGGCCATTGACTCGTCCTTGGCTAGTCCCCTACAATTCCTTTTTAAACATCTAAAATATTATTTTCGTCATGATTTGCAGACATTAAGATCCAAAGAGAAGCATTTTCTCCTGGTCAGACCCTGTTATTCAGTGAAAGGGTGGAGTCAGAGTAAAAAAAATATGCACGCCCATGAGAAGTGCCAGTGGCTGGAAGTTGGAGGGGATTTTGCTGCCATTCGGCTGGCTTTTTACTGCAAAGGGCCATTCTGAATTGCTACTACTGTAAATGTGTTTAAAAGCTGCATGTGACATTGGAAATTGAAACATCCCATAAAACCTAACACTGTTATATTCAATAAGTCACTTTAATGAAGCTTACCAAAAAATGGATTAAAACTGCCACTAGTGATTATTTTGATGATCACTTAATCTGTTCTTTTTTCTCTTTTTATTTATTTATTTTCGAATGGAAAACAGTATTTCATAGGCGAATTTTTTTTTTATAGAATCTGTACCAGCTGAAGCTTAAACTATGTCACTTAAGTGCCAAGTGTGACTGATTGTAATGGTATGATGTTTGCCTCTGACATACAGTATCAACGTTAAACAATACAGGACGCCCACCACAAAAAAATTAAAATAGCACTTTTAGTACAGGTTACACAAATATTAGGTATGCTTGATATATTGCCAATGATACTAAAATCAGCTAATGTTGCTTATGTTTAGGTTTATTAAAACAGTACCTTTTCAAAAAGTAAAACTGGGCCAATATTAAAAACATTTATTTTCATGCAATTTCTGATTTTTGTGTCAGGAGCAGGAGGGGATAGTATCATGTTCTGGTGTTTCTTTGGTCATGTAACAGTGATTTTGATGCAGCTCAGAAATGTTGGTGTTTAACTAAAGTAGAGAAGCTATTTTCACTTTGTAGTCGGTCTTTCATGGGGTCCAAAGGGTAGAAATTGATATAATATTTGACATCAGATAACATTTTTGCCCAGTATCTATTACTTTTTGTTAAATCATGAATTCATACCTTAACTTAAACAACTTAGTTCTGCAATACTTCAGATGGTGTTATGGGTTCTTTTTTGATCTCCCTGATTAGTTCTTAATACGCTTCTCAGAAGGTTCCCCAGCCTCAGAAATGGCTTTGCAGCCCCTCCTAGATCAATAATGTCAATGCTCTCTCCCATTTTAGAAATTCTATAGCTCGTGATGTAATGCTTTGCTTTTATAGATCTTTAAGCCTACTTCACGGTGTCAAAAAGGTTCCACTTAAGTGATTTCTTTTCTCTATCATACAGGCGCTAATCGGGCTCGTCTGTAATTAGTAAAATTTAGCTAGAAAAATGTGATTAATCACGGTTAGTTCATGACTCAACAAGGGGGTGATTAATTTTTTGCCTCGGGCATGGTTGGTTTAGATTGTTTTATTTAGCTATAATTGCTAATAAATGAAAGCATTTTGAAAAAGAAAAAAAAACCTTTTGAATTTCGAAAGTTATCTTTTATATCGAAATGTGTTTGATGAGTTCAAACGAAAAATGAATCCATATTTCAAGGCGGGTTATTATATTTTCCTCAGTGCTGTTTAGGCTTTTGGAGATGAAAAGAGTCCTAACTTAAATTAGGCTACACAACATACCAGTTATAGGATAATAAATTGTTTAATAGATCTGAACATCTGTAAAAACACTGATCAACATAGCAACAAGAGAAATGGCTTCTCCATTTTCCACAATGTCCACAATCCAGTGCCTATTCTTAACACAATACATCCTTGAGCTAAAATGTCTTACTTGAGAAAATCCCATTCCTGAGTTGATTTGAAATTGCAGCTTTCATATTTGTTTTCTAAATTTAACTTAAAAAATAAAAAAGAGATCTAAAGTACACAATAACAATACTTTTGAACAACAGAAAGGGGTGGGAAACCCAGGTGAGTGGAAGCAGAGATACTGAATGAGAAGGTTCAGCAGGTGGTGGAACAGGGAAGCTAGAGAAACTCAAACTGAAGATTGCTGATTATTATGAACCAGACATAAAAATAAATAACCACTGACACATAACTTGAGGGGAAGCATTAAAAACTAATTTAGTGCAATGATATATAGAAAAAAAAAGAAACATCCCATGGAGACTGATATCATTACACTTACACAGATCAACTCCTGTTTATGTTTATTCAGTAAAATTCACTGGTTAATGAAATCAATTTAAACACCTTATGCTTTTGGGCCTAAAGTCAGTAAATCAAAGGATATTTAGGAGAAATATATTAAACTGCAAATTAAAACTAACTTCATCTTTCAGGTGATTCCTTCTACATTAAAATGTGTTATCTAGAATATTCTCTAGGATTATTTCTGAGATTCTAATTTGGAAAAATAAAGTTCACTAATAATTTGCAATAAATATTTTGATCAATCACATTTATAATATCAACACAAACATTTATTTAAAAGAAGAAATGGATTAAAAAATAAGACACATAACTAAGTCTTCAATCACATTTTTCCCCCATCATAAATCTACAGATCTTTATTTCTTCTGAAATTCTCACTATAAATTATCAGTTTCCTCAAACCAAAATGCTGATGTGTCTAACAGGTTTTCTTAACAGCTCTATTGGTTTTCAAATGCATTCCTGTTTTATTGGTCATAGGTAAATATACTTTTAAGATAACTTTTTTTTTTTTTGCTTACCGGCAGTTTTTTCTTCTTTTTAATAGATATTTATGTTGTTATACTGTGCTGTAATGTATATTTTATTGCTTAAGAATTTTCACTGTTTATATAATGGAAATAATACAGATGGAGGCTGTATATTTCCTGAGCTTTTTGCTTCCCTCCCTGCAAAGTGACCTTTTCTGTATTGTATTTTTGTGCAATTCTTAGGCGCTCAATTTAAATTACAAATCACAAAAACATACACTGATAGACCAAAAAATGTAAAGAATGTAAAAAAAAAACCCAGCAGGCTTGAACTGTATTGACTTTTTTGATATGTTAATACATTTTAATAAATGATTTCCATATTTTAATATAATTTCTTATAGACAAAATCCATACCATTCTAATGCATATTATCAGACACTATTTACAATTCCTCTGTGAATCACGATTAGGTCAGTTCATAACCCAGTTAAAACGTCTAAACCTTTGTCTATGTCCCTGAATATTAATAATGCTGGTGCAAAAAAAAGAAGCTATTAAAGCTAGCAGGAAAAAGAAAAGGTTAGGATATAAAAGTCTATGCAAAACAAAAACTTGATCCTCATGACTCATTTCTACCCCTTTGTTGCTAAAGTCAATGCCTGCTGATTTGTTTGTCATGTTTATGGCTGCCTTGACAACTAATAACTTTCTGTGGGAGTTTCTCGTAGGTGGTAATCTGCACTGGCAGATCGGCCAGCCATATGTTCTTTGATTATTGAAGGTGATGTGCGCGAGCCCCGTCAGCCCCTGTGTTCGTTGTGCTACGTGAAGCAGACACACAGGTCAAGGCTCACACCCAAAAGCCCGACATATGCTAATGAACTCATCTCATAAAACATGCATGGGTCCCTCTCTCAGGACTGAACAGAGGCAGAGGCGTGATTTAGCAGGAATTATGGGAACAGTCATTTTCCATTATGTTGAAGCTAAATGAGGACTGACCTGTGCGAGAGGCATGTCTGACCCGTGTCAAAGCAGTTCCTGCCAATTTCATATGGGGGAACTTTGCAGATCAGCTTTGACTTTAAAAAGGGACTGTGGTGACAGCCAATAAATGGATCTGGTTGCACAAGATAACCTTGCAGGAGTAATCTCCCTCTGAAAGCCAGTGTTCCAAGTCTGTATAATTAATCAAAGACAATGATGTCAATGAGGGCTCCATTTATGAAATTAGAGGCATGCTTTCTCCCATTACTGTACAGCTTCAAATAACATTAGGGTGGGGAGTGTGTGTGTTTTGGGTTTGCAATAAACCAGGTATGGGAACCATTAGCTTTCTTCTTTTCCTCCAACCAGCCGCTGTTCCAGTCAAACAATTGAGTCTAGTGTAACAAGACTAGAGTGGAATCCTGTGGTGTTGACAACAAAGTCAAGATTGTAAATGAGACAGTAACAACAGAAGCCATTTGGTAAATTATCAATAAGGTTTAAAAGGTTGGTTCGCCAATGTTTTTCCCTCCATAAAAATAATAATGCAATGACTCCCTTGATTTATACATTTTTGTTGAATGACAAATATTCCAATACAGAAGGTTGATAAACTCAAACTTCAATTTATTGTATGTATTTGTTCAATTGGGTATTTAAATCAAAGAAAACCATATCTGTAAGAAAACCATATCTGAGATAATAGCTAGAATAAAAAAAAATTGAAATAATTTGCATCTTCACATTGTTTTTTTGTTTATTGTTTCACTAAAACTAACAAATCTCTGTGATAATTCCCAGAGATTGCAAGACAAACCTTAATGTAAGAATAATTCATGAATAAATACAAATATTTTATCAGTTTCATCTATGACAAAATACATCTATATTAAATACAGGAACACATAGGAGTTATATTTTTTTCCATGGAACCTTTCAAGTTTCAAACCTTGTTACAAAACAAAATTAAGATTTTCACAACAGATATACCAATAAATCAGCTGGCCAATGTTTTGGTCAAGTATTACCTGAGAAAGAACAAGGCATGTGGGTATGTTTAAAACATCTGTCTGTCTGTCTGTCTGTCTGTCTGTCTGTCTGTCTGTCTGTCTGTCTGTCTGTCTGT
>NW_015151067.1:275891-277738 GCF_000732505.1 Cyprinodon variegatus | reverse complement strand
GGTATATTTAAACTTTTACAACAACAAAAAGGGAAATAATATGTGAAAACTAATATCAGGCAAATAATGTACACTTAGGCTTGTTGCCGCAATTGTTTTGAAATCAAAAATTGTCTATTTTTTAACGCTACCTCCTGGGTTAGGGTTCTAAGCAAAAACATTTGTATCTTCTTTTTGTGTGATGTGTACTGTACAGATTCTTGCTTGCATGTCAAAATGTTATGCTGCAGGATTAGTCAGCAGCTGTCATTTATTCTCAAGCTGTGCCCCTTATGAGGGATGACTTTTCAGCAACAGCAACGAAACTTAGAAATTACTGTGACTATGCTCCTATACAGTGACATTTCATTCAATGCACATTTCATTTTGATACATGCACCCTGTAGTAGATCATGCTTTGTCTTAGTTTTTTCTTCATGACTTATGAAAAAAAAAATCTTTACCAGTAGTTTTTTTTTATATCAAATACACCAAGACAAGCTTAGGCGAAGGTAAAATATGACATTCATCAGAACCTCTCATTAAAGTGTCATTGAAATGCTGACTTTCAGCTATTCTATGGGTGAGGAATTGCTGTAACATTGACAGGTCTGTGGCTCGGTGTGTGGCGGCCTGTAATTGACAATGAAAATAAAGGCACAGTTTTTCCCTGCAGAGACAAGTTTTCTTGCTAATTAGAGCATGTATCCATGAGAACTGCATGGTGTAGAAGTAATTTATCATAGGGCACATAATTACAGCACTTACTTTTATGTTTGTGAGTGAAGGCACTATAATTTATCATTGAGCAGTTAAAAACTAATGCAGGTGAGCAGTGGGGAAAAGGAATATAGGCTGCTAAGTGCCACTAAGATATTGGTATTTATGAAAAGTGAACCATTACTGATTGGTGTTTGTGAAGGGAAAGCTATTAGCACTTTGGTGTAGGTTATGACTGAACATGAGGCGACAACCCTGTAGTGGACCTATTCCTTATTTTAAGAGGTTGTTACTACTGCAGTATGTGTAATGCAGAAATTATTTATTAATAAAAAAAACACTTTTGTGTCTTTTAGGTAATGAGATCAAGAAACCACTGGCTATCCTCTTGAAACAGCCTGGACCTCAACGCCTCACTATTCCTTAGACGAATCACTACCAGCAGTTTCACTCTAGCTCAGTTCTTAACTAGGACTTCAACTCGGGGACCTGAACCTCACAAATCGCCAATGCTTACAAGGAACTGCCTGCTGCTGTTCCTGTGGATTCTTGTCAACGAGGGTTCTGTGTTTTCTTCACGTCAACCTTCATCCATACTGGGACGGAGCAGAGGTGCAAGAGAGCGCGGCAGGAGCTCAGTGGGCTCAATGAGGAATGGGGCGGCTGGATTTCAGCGCGTCAAGAGGGGCTGGGTGTGGAACCAGTTCTTTGTCCTGGAGGAGTACATGGGGTCGGACCCGCAATACGTTGGCAAGGTAAATTATTTTTCCACTTGTAATTTATGGCACTGCAGAAGTTATAAATCAAACAATACAGAGTATGGGAAAATTGAATCAGTGGTAAATGGAGGGAGTAAATGAATCTGATGAGATATAGAGGAAAGTTACACTAATGATAGTGGAAGTTGAAAAATAGAAATTGTTTCAAAATAAAAAAAAAGATTTTCTGCATATAAAACATAATAAAAAAAAAATTCTAAGGAAACAATCAAAAAACCCATCCTGGATCTGGATAAATGAAATATTGTCATTAAGTACTTTGTTCTGTACAAATTTGAATGTGCTGAGAACAAAATCCTACTAAAATCATCAATGGACTTTTACAAGGCAGTATGGTCGAGTTGCAGATGATGAGATGCATGTATTTTT
>NW_015151067.1:272176-275071 GCF_000732505.1 Cyprinodon variegatus | reverse complement strand
CCATTAAGATATTTTATTGTCCCTATTACAATATAGGCAATTTGATGGTTCATTTAAAACACAGCTAAAATTGCTTCGAGGACTTTGGTTGAAACAAACCTCATAAGAGAACAAATACCATTTAGACAAAAAACAGAAAACAACAGACAAGTCAGGGAGAACAATCTGACTAACTTTAAAGCGGGATTAGGTTAAAAAAAAAACAATATTCAGAGCCTACAACATCCCACGGGGCTCGTTTCTGTTCTTCATCTGAACCTGGAAAGAGTACTGCACACAATATGATACATTCAAATGAACTTTTATACGAGTCTAGCTCACTTTTTAGAACTTAAAACAAAAATGTGCTGTTTTGTATATGATGAAATGTAGGTTAGTGTAACTCCCCATCAGAATAGGCTCTATCTTTGAATATAAATCACCAAAACAATATTTTAGCAGGATAACTTCTGGAATTGTATGCGTAAAACAACAATAACATTTTCCAATGAAAACAGTTCTGTCCACTGTTACAGATCCACAATCTGTCTGTCTTAATTAATCTGTTTTGTTCAAAAGTTTAATGCTGTCAATGATCAGCTGCTTTATAGTGTTCCTATCAGTTTTGTGTGCCTACTATCCTCCCTAGTTGATCAGTGCCCTGTGCTTAAATGCAGACTTTGGAAGAATAAGTGAGCACATAATTTTTGCAACCTCATCATAGAACATCATTAACCACAGGACACTGTGGGAGCAAGTGGAGAACTGGGTCAGGCTTTCTTTATCCAACTTAACTAGCTGGAGTTTTACCGTAAAGAGAGGGACTTATCTGTGTCAGTAGACAACTTTACATCTGAGATGACAAAAAACGTTGATACCAGGCTCATGTGCTATAATTTACTTGAGCTAAAAACAAACAATCCCAAAATAACTATTTTTGGACCAAAGGAAGAGCAATCAACAGTCATCCTATTCCCTCTTGTCCTGTTGCTAGAAACCAGTGATAAGCCCATGAAAATAATTTTTTTCTTTTAATAAACTTACACCTAAATGCACAAAGAGAGTTGAAATGTGTTTCCTTCATCTGGAGAACATCTCCAGGATTAGAGGAGTAATTTCCTGGCAGAATATAAACTCCTCCATATGTTATCTTTAGTTTGGAATTGATTTCTCCAACAGTTTCTTCACATGTTTACCTAAAATGTGGACCTGCTACTGTTGATACGAAATGACACTGAATTCCCAAGTTCTCTTAAATCAAGGTCAAAAGCAATTTTTTATACTTCTCTTTGACTGCTCTGTTAAAACTATTAATTGAAATGTTATGAATTTCAGTCTGTTGCACAAATTTTCTTTACTTTTCTCTATTATGTCAATGTACCGCGTTTGTTTTCATCAAGTAAAAAACTGAATTATCTTGCTACTTCATTGTATTATACATATAATTGTGCCTTGTCTTTGTTAAGACCTACTGTAAAGCTGAAGTTTGCATCGCCCCTTATTTTTATTTCTTTTGTTCTCAAATATACTTTTTCTTATGGACAAAGGACATTCTTTTGAGGACCAAAACGTTCAATTTTGGACAAAGAAGACAGGTGGTTTGGAGGAGGTGTGAAGGAAACCATTTATGTTCAGAAAGAAAAAACAACCTTAAACAGAGCGAATGGACTCAGGTTTCAGCTCTCAAAACACTACAACGCAGCAATAGTTGATTCCTTCCCGCTATCATCTCAATCCTCACCCCCAGCAGGGCACAAAAACATCTCGTCTGGTCAGCAGGACCTACAATTTCCCCTATCAACCCCCCTTTCCAATTCATAGACCAGTATGGGCTATTGCCGGCAAAAAAAAAAACCTAAACGACTTCCCATTCCTAATGGGCGGACCTGTTCTTCTGGTTACATTTGCATGTTTTCTAAGCCGAAACAAGTTTTTGGGCTACTCTTTAAAGCTTCAAACTCAATGGTCATTCTGACATTTCTATTTGAAAAAGCTTCCTGAATGGGAAGCCAAACATCTTGAAACTTGGAAACAAACTCAAGTGGATTGTTTTTGATCTTTTTTTGGAATGATTATTACTTGGATGACTGAGAATCTTCACCAGCAAACTAAAGACTCAATCATAGTAATAACAAATTATTTGATTAAATTGTATTTATGGATGTAAATTTAGTTGCAACTGTAGCATATAGACAAGTTTACAGCTTTGTGTGTTACAGCTTGCATTTCCTAATATCATTACATTTAAAAAAAAATCTCAATTAACACCAAACATGTGGTGCCTTAAAAAGGAGTTGCAATTCAATTTTTTCTTTGATTTTTTTTCTGAACAAGGCATATGTGAAAAATAGCAGCTGTCTGAAGAGTTTAGTCTCAAGAAAGTAAAGTTTACAAAATGGAAAAAATACAAACTATAAATTTAAATCAGAGCATAATAAGATAGCAGAAGCTGCAAATACTCGGATGAACTACTGACATTGGTCATTTGTAAATGACACCATGTCTTTGCATGTCTTTATGACAAAAGAAGAAACTAAATGAGATTTAATTCTTTATTCTGAGAATTAGATTTTGTTTTATCTGTATACTTAGTTCAGAATATTCGGTGATTGACTATGAAAATGAATTCATTCATTTTAACTGGGCTAAATTGAATATAAATGGCTTGTACTTATAGAAACCTCCTATTTAATTTAGGGGATTCTAAAGAGCAGTACACTAAATTCAGTCATTTACACATTCAAACACACACTGAAGGTGGTAAGCTACTGCTAGATCCTGTTAACTGGTACAATAGCAAATCCATGAAGACATGGCTTTCCATACTGTACAAACTGATCATCTGCATGAGGTGAATTAGGTGAACAGCCTAATAACCCCCTAATAGCTCAGAAAAAGTGATGTTGCAGCTTTTGA
>NW_015151067.1:231759-271823 GCF_000732505.1 Cyprinodon variegatus | reverse complement strand
CACTAAACACCATGCTGCTGGCAGTATCAGACTATGGGAATGGTTTTCTTTAGCAGGGACAAAGAAGCCTATCAGCATTAATGGGAAGACGAATAGAGGAGTTTTCTAAAAAAGACACCCCAAATGTACAACCACAGCTCTATAGATAATAGCATAACTATGTGCTACAATGGACCAGTCAGAGTGTAACTCTAACTGAGCATCCATAATAGATTACTAATTTTGTAATTTGTAATAGATTACAAATTACAAAATTTGTGTGTGTGTAGTGTGGTGTGTCAAGGCTCAGAACAGAGGACCCAACAATCAAGGTAGACAAACAGATTTCTCAAAAAGTGTTTATTAAAATAAGGTGGATCTGCAGTAACTACAAAGATGTCTAAGACAGGACCCTCTGAAGGGGGAAAACTCAGATTAGTGACTAAATATATAATCTGACGGAAGATGATTACGAACGTGTGAGTCACTAACTTGGTCTGAAAGTCCATCTGTGCCCAGAGGGAGAGGTGGATTCCAGCCAAATGGCTACCAACACCACAGGGCCAACACTGCTCAGAGAGTTCCAGATGCCAAAGACTATAGAACTGTACGGAGATGAGGTCCAAGCAGATGAAGGAAGTACTATCCAGAGGGTAAAGCCAAAGCTGGTGTTGCGGAGCTTCACAGGAGAAAATCAGAAGTCCGAAGAGGTACCGAAGGGAAATTTAGGTTGATGTCAGAAAGAAAATCAGGTTCATGTTCAGGCCTGTTCTGATCTGTTTAATCTGAACAGGAACAGGAAAGCTCAGAGTTCCAAAGGCAGAATGGGTCAGGATCAGGCGATCAGCGAACAATCAGGTAAGCTAGAGAATTCTCACCAAAGGCTTGGGAATAATCTTGCCTGATGTCAGAAAGCAGGCAGGTGAAAACAGATCACACGGGAACAGTTGGGCTCAGTAGTTGATAGCCAGATCAGGTAGTCAGAAACACTATGGTAACGCTAGAACTCTCTCCCCCTTTGGCTCTTGAATAGTCAGCCCAGGTAAATAGAAACAGGCAGGTTACATAGAAGCAGGAGACGGTGGATCAGTAACAAGAAACTGGGTGGAATTAGGCCGGTGAATTAAATGAGTCCAGTCAGTCCAGTCAGTCATCAGTGCCAAGATCATGGCAAGGTGGACTGAATGAAAATGCTTACAACTATCTTCAGTTCTTTATTTTTAGACAAAGTGTAAAACATGTACTTTTACTTTTCAAATGTAGTATGTACCCTCTGTTGGTCTATCACACAAAACTGATTTAAAATACAACTTTTAAAGCTGTAATGTGACAAAATGAAGGAAAAGGCCACGAGTAGCAATAATTTTGCACTGCACTACTTTATAATATTGCAAAGGCTTCACCACTTCAATATTCTTTAAAGTATTATCTCATAAAGGTGATTGCTTTCTGTTCTGTTTAATTTTCCCTAAGAGGCTATATGTATCTTTTAAACCACATCTAGCTTTTAAAATCTCCTGTTAAAAATTTGTTGACTGTGGAAAAAAAAATCCATACATGCTAATGGTTCTCTGCCACAACCTTTCTATGTGATACTAACTGGACACATGTGGCATCAAAGCTGCGAGAGAATCGATGGTATGGTGGAAATAAATTTAAATTACAGTCCTTGCAATGCTGTAAGAACATCATACTTATGAGCCGGGAAGGCTGCCAACAGCAATAAAAAGGTAGAAGAGACCGCAGCAGTCTGAGCAAAATGCATCCCATCAGACCCACTTGTTTTGGTCCCCTTTAAAACCTTGGCTATCACTCATTTTAGTAGGATTTCTTATTCAATGCTGTGGCTTAGGACATTCGTAAGCAAACTCTGTGGGGGTTTAAGGCTAAAGTTGTAATTTGGCAGTCCTGGCTTACACAGGATAATAGTAAGACTGACTTATCTGCCCCAGTGCCACTGCAATCAGCCCTGACAAGCCGTGCTGTTTGTGCAAGTCTCTGAGGCTAAAGCAGAGCGTGAGGCAGGGGCTGATGTCTGTTGCACTTCTAAGTCCTTAATCCTGGACCGCTGCACTGCTTCAAAATAATTGACTGATTCTTCCACATATGAACAGCATTTGGCGATCCTCCGATCTTTGTTGGGACAGTCTTAACAGAGGGGATTTTGGCTCATCATGATTGTGGCAATGGCATATTAATAAGTTCAAAGTGGCAATGGCATATTAATAAGTTCAAAGTGAATTCAGACGAGGAGTCCACCAAGTATCAACTGACTTTTGATAAGGTACAAAAATACAGTGTCAGAGACACTGAGTTACTCATGGAGCCTGGATAAAATAAAAGATCAGGACCTTTATTCCATTCTGGACAATCTGCTTTTCATATATCAAGAAGTTGACATGTGATTTTAAGTCAAACAAAAAAGTAAATCTATCAATATTTTAACATTTTTGAATGTGTCTTAAAGGTTAAAAGCCGCCAATTACTTCCATATTGAAGACTTCACATCTTCAAGCCATAACAATCCACAGCAGAATTTCCTTAAGGCTGAACCAATTGCAATGTTGAAGCCAGGCAAGTTCTAAAGCAGCTTTTTACTAATTTAAAACAACGCCATTGGCAATAAGTGTATTTGTCTCAAGCAAGTGCTGTTTGGATGGTTCTTCTTTTTTTGTATCACACCTCTCAAGGGTCCAGTAGTGCTTATCAGAAACCATGATAAAAATGAAAGCACCTTTCATCTAGACTAAAGAATCCATTCCTTCTTTTCTAATACAAAACAGACTAATAGTACTTCATTTAATATATTAAGCAATCCACAGAGCCAAAGAGCCACTTGTGGCTCTGGATCTGCCCATCCTTAACATCTGATCTGGCAAATGAAAACTGTGATATTATTTCAATATGGTATAAGTACAACAACTTGATTTTTGTAAGTCATTGGTAAAGTAAAGCAGATACAGTTATAAAGGAGACGGATTAATTGCAACAGAGTGAAAAAATCATATGGATGACAGAATCCATGTGAGTTTAAGTTTCTGTGTTTGAAAGCATGAAAACGAAAGGAAATGCCTCCTTTTTGTCTTGCCTTGAATACACTTTAAAGCCTGGTTTTCTAAAAATTATTAACCTGGTAGCTTTTAATATCACATATTCCTAAAACATTTTTGCAGTACTTAAATCCAGCAACAAGAAATCAAATTTGCTCATTGCCAAGATTTATTTGCTTGGTCATCAAAAATTTTCAAAGTACATATAAAGTACATTATTTCATGTATATATTAATTAGTGTTGCTCCAATGCCATTTTCTGTCCCCCGATACTGATACCCAATACCTGGCTGGGAAGTACCTGCCAATACAGATACCATAATGATACCATCTTTTTGATAGTGATGTGTGTGTGTATATGTGAAGAAGTAGATACTACTTGGATAATAATAATTGCATCACGTCTTTGTAAAGCTGCTGCCCACCTTTGTGAAGCAGGAAAAAGACTAATACAAAGTGAATCCAGTAGAAATTTTTATTGCCTACCTGGTATGGGTGACAAAAGTTAAATAAACTTTTGTCTCTCAAAATGGTATCGGTGTCCTATTTGTCTGTACTCGCCGATACCACAATTTTAGTGCAGTATCGTGACCCCGCCCCATGCTGGTATTGAAACCGGTGCAACACTTATATTCATGCCAAGTCAGAATAACAAAAAAACTGAAATATCATCTTAAACAAAAAAAAGACCCAAATGCAATTTCAAAATGAATGCAAAGTCTGAATTGCAATGATATTTAAATATTTGGCGTCATTCAATATTTCTAAGAGAACATGTTTCCACAATGTTTAGAGAAAATGACCGATACATATATGTTCACTTATACTGTTTGTTACTGACTTATTCACTGAGGGAGGAAAAAAAGAGCAAAATTCATAACAACTCAAACTTCAAAAATCTTTAGCTAGACATTTTGGCCGAAATTATAATTAATGCATAAAATGCATTAAATGTAGCATAAGTGGCAGAAATAAATGTTTCGCACCACCGGCATTTATAGTCTGCTTTAACCAGTTTATATTCCAATACCTTGAATATCATTGAAAATATTGCTCTGTTAAAAGCTTCACTGACTCACAATTTCTACTTAAAAAAGTCAAAGGTTTAATAAAAAAACAACAAACTTTTAAACCCAGTATAGCTACTATCCAGCAAAAACTTAATCAGCAGCTGTAATCAACACTGCTTCCATGCCATATGAGTGTGGTGGGCTTGTTGCATTAAAATTTTCATACAGAAAGAGAATACAATATAAGTGTGTAAAGCTATCAATCGTTAGCTAGTCAGACAATAGCACAAACCTGTTACTTTCTAATGGTATTCCAACTAACAAGCCTGAGCTTTTAGTGACATGGTACATGGGAGGCAGTATATAAACATCAGGTTCTTTTTAGTGACCTACATTGTGTAGGGTAGGAGTGACACATTCAATTTGCTCTCTTCTCAGTAGCAGCAGTGCCTCTCCGGACCAATTGAAGAAGTAATTTCTGTATCAAACGGCAGTTTCTAAAAGGAGGATGAGGATCTGGTCAGAAAAAAATTGAGAGAAGCACCTGAAGACAGGAAAAGCTTTATTAGGAGCATTGAGTTTGGGTTGGTAAGAGCTAAGGAGTCCCCATATGTGTGAATGATGTGACAGAAACGTTATGGCAGATGATTATATTGCCAAAGGACTTCATATTTTAGGAGTGTGACTGCATCATCTTTTGACCTGACCTCATAAGACTGACAACACTAATGACTGTGAACATGATGTAGAAAATATTGCCCTCTGACCTTTTTCCCAGTCAAACGTAAACACACAGCTATAATAATCTAAGCAATATGTTTGTACATTACACACATATCTCCTTTTATGCCATTATGGTTCATTATTATGAGTCTGTTTGAATCCTTTGGCACTCAGCCTAAAGAGGATAGCTGCAGTAGAGACTGATGGGAGATTTGGGGCAAGAGAGCAAGAGAATCACATGGAGCAAAGATCCCGCTGGCTGCTAGTCAAGCAGTGGGATTCGACTGTACAGGGCTTTTTTCCCCCCAACCATGTGTTTGCTGACCAGGCAGCCATCAGATGTCCACTGAAGGGTTTTCTAGTGTTTTTTTTTTTTCTTTGTTTACTTTTAACTGAAAAAGTTGCAGTAATTCAAGTTCTATTCATCTATTGCCAAATTCATGGCAAAAGCCTTCAAAAGGCACTTAATTTATGTCAAGAATACAAACTAAAACCAAATCATTCCAGTTACATGAACACACTAGTTCCACACAGACAAGCTTAGGTGTATCTAAACAGATATTATTGATTTTTATGTGTTGTATCCACATAGGGGATTTATGAGACAATAGTCATAGTACCAACAACGGGCCTACCATGCATGCTTCATATTTTTCATTGGTGCTGCTAGCACTTTCTTTAGAATTCAACCTTATTGTCATTGCAATGTCACAAGTACAAAACAGCAAAATTCACTCTCTGCATTTAACCCATCTCCTTGGGGTAAAGGGGGGGTGCCATTGTGTGGAACTCAGGGAGCAGTGTGGGGTTAAGGGTCTTGCTCAGGGACCCAGGGTGGCAGTCCGTGGGAGTAGGGCTTGAAATCAGAACCTCTGGGACACAATCACTACTAGGCGATTTGTGGACAACAATTTTTTTTTATCAGTTTGGGTGCATATTAATAGGGGAAAACATTAAGAACTAGGTGACAGTTCTCCAAAGGACTGAATATTGCAGGAGATTCAATCCAAAGTCAGACTTTATAATGCACAGAGAAAATGCAAAACACCTAAAACAGAATTCTCAGACTTTACAATTAGCATTTAAACATTAAAGGTTTTGACAAGAAAACTAGAAAAAGAAATCCATGGCTGCTTTGGAGTTACAAGCAGAACTTTCTATAAAGTATATTTGGCAACTTGACTTAGAGTTTCAATGTTGCATCTAGAGCTGCGACTAACAAAAATTTTTCTAATGACTAATCTTTTGATTAATTTATCGAATAGTTATCTGATCTTAACAAATTCCCCCAAAAAATCCCCACTGCTGAGGGTGGGCAGAGTAGCCAAGTTACAAAAAAGTTACATTGGTACTGTGTCTGTGTGTGCTCATTCCTTTAACCCTCTGTCTTGAATCTGGTGCCACCTTGAAAGCACAAAAATGAGTGGAAATGTGTGTTCATAGAGTTGTTCAACTATGTTTACTAAAACATTACCAAAGTGTTGAGGGGGCCTGCCTAACATCCAAAAACATTCAGTCATCATACTTCACAAGATTCATAAAAAGCACTAGGTGTTTAAACAGTAATCATATTATTACTTACATTGTCTTTTACTTCTCAAAAGCATCCCCAACAACTCCTGTGTGCTTCCTTTTAAGGTGCTCGTGTATCGCGGTTGTGCTCCCGTGATAAGCCAATGACAACTTACAGTGTACAAACCACTCTATCACCAGCTGCCCGAAAGTATTCCCATATTTTGGATAATTTTGGTTTTCTAGCAGATGCCTCCGTCCTCAGTTTAGAACTACCCGCCGCGGCCATTTTCATATCACATTCAAAACCAGAACTAACAGTAACAGAAGCTCTTGACAGGAGAGGAAAAGTGAACCAATTTGCCAGTGGCAAAGCTAGTGCTGTGTAGCAGAATTACCCGAACGCAGATGAGGCAGTTGCTCAGACCAAAATAAATAAGCGATAAACAGGAATAATCATCGATGAAAAAAATATCTATGTAGAAAAATTTTCACTGTTGATTACGTCGATTAAGTTGACTAATCGCTGCAGCACTAGTCGCATATAAATGAATAATAAGATGTGAGGTCTTGTCTTTCTAAATGACATTGTTAGAAAGTAAAGATGTTTGGCAATAATTCAAGTTACCACATTTGGAGAAAAGAAACAAAACATATTAGCCAAAACATATTACACAGTTGATGTGATGCCATCTGTCCTTTAGCTGAAACTTAAACCAAGCAGGGTCATCATCATGACTGCTTTAACAATTACATTGGGCCCTTAGGAAAGCTGTGTAGAAAAAAAAATGAAATTCTCAATGAATTACAACGTTGTCATAATGGTAAGTGGGCCAAAGTTTTAAAGTAAAAATGTTGAATAAAGTCAGATACATGAGGGCCTCTATTTCTTCTAGCTACCATTAAATGGTTTCATAGGTTTCTGCAATTATTAGTGAACACAGTTAATCTCCATAACAGTATGTTTTAGTTTTGCTTTGTAAAATGCATTCTACTAACCAAGAAAAAAACAAACGAAAAAAAAATCAACAACTTTCTGATTTGCGTGTGTGTACCAGTGCATATTGTGGACATTTATTTCAGAGCCTTCCATTAAATCCATAGCTGCCAGCTGTGATTACAAAAGCTAAATAAGCACTAATTAGCGCTAGCCACTGAAACATAATTCAAGCTACTAACTGGGTGGTAATTGTGTCAGTTCTGACAACAAAGTTAATGAAAGACTTGCAGGGGGGATGATGTAGTGCACAGGCTTTACTGGTGCATCGGTTCAACTAGCTTTCCTTTGACTTGAGCCAGAAAGAACAATTGCTTGTTTGTAGGGAAAGCAGATGCTTGGCAACAGTATGGTAAAAAAAAAATGTAATCAGCCTGCTGGTTTTATCCAACTAAAATGTTAAAAACATTTTCATTGTAGTTTTGGATGAAAAAAAATAAAAAATAAGGAACAGAGAAAATAGAAAAACACTTGACTGCAAACTTCGTAACATCATACTTGTGTATTTGTCGTAATTAATGTTTTTAATTATAATTCAGTTACAGTTAAAACACTTAAATTAAACTTTTATGAAACTAGATTACTGTGTGAAGAAAAGTTTAGGTGAGATATGAATCTTCTGAAATGCACATGCAGATATTACAAAGCAGAACATGAAGGAAGGTATATCTCATTTGGTGATCATGTTTAGTTGGAAACCTTGTCCTCTTCTAAATTGTTTAAATACAATTAAAGTCTTAAATCATACACAGGGGAGAATATGTGGCAAAAATTGATTGTCAAAAGTTATATATATCTAACTGTCTTGCAAAAAGGAACCATGGAAATGTAGTTCACCACATGGGCAAAGCTGGTGGCAATTAACCAAAATGACCTGATTTATCTGATGTTTTCCCTGGTATTAATGATATAATCAAAGACTACTTAGTCAGAGAGAAAAATGTATTCAGATTGATGGTGACCTCAAAAAGCATATGATGGATTTGGATTTTATTTAAGGGCATTTTGAGTAAAGAAAACACAGCTACACCTGATGTATGTTTGCTAGTAAATGTAAATTTGTACCATTTCATTTATCCCTTTCCCATCCCTCATTTATGATGCCCTTTGTTGTATTCATTTCTTTTTTACACCACTCAAAAAAATAAACAAAACATTTAAATGCCACATTCTAGATCTGAATGAATTAAATATTATCATTGCATAATTTGTTCTGTGCAGACAACAAAATCATCAGTGGGTATCAAATTTATTAACCAATGTAGGGCAGGATTAGGGTTAACATACAAAATTAAAGAGCAAAAAACACTAAAGGCTAATCCAGCTTTGATGTAATGTCCCTAAATAGGTTAAAATGAGGCTTAGTATTGTTTGTGGCCCCCCTTCAACACCTGGACATGCTCATGGTTAGGTGGCGGTTGGTCTCCGGAGGGATTTTCTCCCAAACCTGGACTAAAGTATCCACCAATTCCTGGACACTCTGGGATGCAACATGACGTGTGTGGATGATTCAGATCTGCGAAAACTTCAATGCCTTCCTCTTAAAGAAACTGCTGACACATTCCAGAAACATGAGGTCTAGCTTTGTCATACATTAGGAGGAACTTAGGGCCAACCACATCAGAATATTTTCTTCCAAGGGGTCTCTACCTGTGGTGAGTACATGGAGTGCTGTGTGGCTCTCTGAAGAAATGCCACCCCACACCATTACCTACCCACTGCCAAACTGGTCTTGGTAAGTTGTGGATCTCCACACAGTGGATCTCCACTGTGTCTCCAGATTCTGTCACACATATTCTTCTTCTGTAAAGAGCACAAGGGTGAATTTGTCAATCTTGGTGTTCTCTGGCAAATGCCAAGCATCCTGCACAGTGTTGTGCTGTGAGCACAATCCCATCTGTGGATGTTGGTCCTACATACCATCCTAATATAGTTGACTTCTCTTCTTTTTGGCCTGCTGGAGGTCATTTTTTAGGGCTCTTGGAGTGCTCCTCCTGTTCCTCCTTGCACATAGGTGGAGGTAGTGCTCCTGCTGCTGGGTTGTTGCCCTACTTCAGCCTCCCCCATGTCTCTTGGAGTACTCGCCTGTCCTTCTGGGAGTGCATCCAGCTTCTGGACACTACGCTGACAGAAAAAGCAAACCTGCTTGCCCCAGCTTGCATTGATGTGCCATCCTGGATGACCTGCATTCGTTGAGCGACTTGTGTGGGTCATCCATCATGAATCTTTTAGTAACATGTATTGAATGTTGTGGTTGTGAAGTAGATAAACTTGGAAACTTCCTACAAGAAGTATTCAGTGGCCTCCTCAGGTGCTTCTAATGGTAAATATGATAACAAATAAATTCAATATCTAGAATAATTTTCTTTCAAACTTACTTACGTCAGAAGTTACTTTGAAGTTAAAAACATATTTTCGGCACTATGGTTCTACCACCTTTTTAGTAACACCGTATTTACTGGTCTTATTTCTGTCCGAGATTTATCTGCCCCCATTGAAAACCAGGGCTTTCACCACGCAAGATGACAAACACCTTCTTCCCCCAGTCAGTCCATCTTTTCGAAAATCTGCAGGGCAGTGATTTCCATTTTCTTCCTCTTCTGAATGTAGGTCGAACTCTGGCTGCTATAAATCCACAATGAAAGCTGGGCTATGAAGAAGAATTGTCTCATCTTTTATGTCCTTTGAAAACATATCAATACACCTCAAAAAGTCGATATCTGGCCCTTCCCCAGCAGTGAGAAGAGAGGGCTGATTTCTACTACAACATTCTAGTTAATGTCCATATTAATTCACATAAGACCCTGTTTTAATCTTAAAACAGGGTCTCTATTTTATGACTACATGCATTGCCTTCCTGTTTAAATATACACGGGAGGTCTGACTTTTCTAAAACTAAACAGCTGGGGAAAACAGATTATTATTATAGGCTACCTGTTCTATTTTGGATTAATGAATGCCAGCAAAGTTTCTTTTGTTCTGCAGCATATGTAAAAATAAATGCAGAGTTTGCATTCCTGCTTTTCCTGGTGGTATGGTAAGACTGCAAACTAAAGATCTCTTTTTCCTCAAGCTTTCATGCAATTTAATACTTGCAAACTCATTTAAATACAAAAACAGAAGAAAGAAACTAATGTATTCAGATCTGTTTTTCATGTATCAAAACAATGTATGCAAAATAAGTCAAAACATTGTAATATTTAAATAAACCTAATTTACTGCATACATCTCAATGCAGTATAATAACTGTAATGGAGTCACAAAGCTTTCCTTTAACCAAATGTGCTGAAGTTAATCACAAATACACTTTTTTTGTCTGGATAGTTTTCTCAGAACTTGGAGCTTATCCATTAGTTTATTGCTTAGTTTACTACACAATGATCTGTCTGTGGCTCTAAAAGACAACTGGTGCATAAACCATTTCCGACTGGGTTCTTTTCTCGCCAAAACTGCTTAATACACCTTTTTATGAAGATTTTATATCACTTTGATTGCTGCTGTACAAAAAACAAAATTTTATTAGGCAAAACAAATATAGGATTTAAACCCCTGTAACAACGTCATTTTATATAAAATATGTCATATTTTTGGGCATATATTCAAACAGTTTCATTTGTTATTGTACATTTATCATTAAGTTCATCAAGGACTAATAACAACTTGATGTTGACTGGGCAACTGGTCAGCTGTCTAAGGCAAGGACAAGCCTCTTGTAGCTTGCCCTTTGGAGTGCATGGTCTTACCTTAAGAGCGACAAGTGGTGCTCTTGTAGTTTCCTAAAAATTACTGTCTGTGTTTTTACTACTAGAAATATAACTTTATAAGCTTTTTTAGATCTCGATTAAACAAAACTATTTCCCTGCCTGCTCAACTACAGTTAGTTTCACAGCAACTTATTTTGAAAGAAAAACTTTAGTCAACCTCTTTCTTCCAATTGAACTCTAACTAAAATAATAATAATCAGTTTTATAGTTTGGTATATCTACGTTTTCACAATTCACTAAAGTGTACGTAGGCATACAAATAAAGAGTGCTGCCCAGGAGGCCCTCTGCCATTTTAACCAATTGTTTCAACTCCTTTTCGAACAAAGAATCAAGTGCTGGTTATTAACATTGAATAACAAATGGGGCCTCTGTGTGGAATCTGCACAATCATTTGCATGCATGAGTTCATTTTCTGCAGATGCACCAATTGTTGGATAAACTTGAGTCTTCAACTTACCTTAAGAATTTAGGGTGATTTTCCTACTCAAAATGGTCAATTGGTGAAGTGGTGCAGCATGAATGCTTTCCACCTCTTCCCACTATTGGTTGTTGAGATATTCTCTAGTTGCAAATCAAGTTGGATCGGCTGAGTAAATAACTCCTTAAGACTGTCAATGATTTGTTCCATGAGTCCTAACTTTAAGTAGTCTGTGCAGCCGTTCAGAAATAATTTATTCCCTGTTTAATTTTTTTTCATTATGCCAGTGCTGACTTGAACTAAAATTCTGAAGTGGAAGAAAAGGCTGCCTAATCATACTCTGGCCCTCGAGGACTTTTTGCTTGAAGGTATATTTTATGGAAAGGGCTTCTAATTGCAGCCATCAGACTAATAATGTTTGTGTGACTCTTTATTCCATCTACCTGAAAGTGGAATTTCAATACCTAGGATGTTCCTTCATCTTTACCTTGATTACATGTCATTAAACATTTTGTTTCTGTAATTTTACAGGAGATTTTCGAAACGTCTTTGCCTTATTAACTGAGAAAAAATCCTGGTTGTTGTCCAACACTACTGCACTTAAAATGGGATTTTAGTAACACAGAGCCTTTTAGTGATGGCAAGTTAGACCCATCCTCATTTGGTCAAATCCAAATGAGGGTAGCTTAATGGGGAATTCGGCAGCATGTCCAAGGACAGAAATAATGAGGGAGGCAGGGTTTAGAGGGGTAAATGTAGCAAAAGAATATGCTCATATATTTCCCAAACTGGACACTGATTTGCAAAACTATTGCACTCTGAAAGGCACGTCAACTTAATTCTTAGGAGACTTTACAATCAGTTAAGCGTGTAGTTTTCAAACTTTTCAAAGAATGAACTGATTGATTGATTGATTGATTGATTGATTGATTGATTGATTTTATTCTATAATTTTAATACAATGGTCTTTCATATCATATCTGTGGTAGGGATCAACTTAGAATCCAAAAGATTATAGCCATAAAGCTAAAAAAGGTAACAGAATGGAAGCTGACAATTTTCATTCCATTACAGTTTATTGAAAACTTAGAATATATATGAGGAGTTCAATGATTATGAAGTTATCAGAATTTCTGTGTCAAAATGTGGGGAAGAGAGAAAAAGAGCTCAGATATAAAAAGAAAGAATACATTTGATAACTCTGTACACATCTAATCATAATACTGTGACCATGGCCAAGGCATACAGAGAAAAGTCGGAGATAAGACTGCGTCATTCATGCATGCATGCATCATATGCAATATGTACAAAAACTTTAAGCTGCAAGACAATGCCTCTAAACTTTGCTTTAACATTGCTATACTAGGTGCTGACTAAAAATGATTGCAGGGACAGAACAAGTAATGTTACATTGGTTAATCAAGTAATTTGTTCAGTAAACACCAACAGCAGGTAAATGCTGCATTAAGTCTTACTGAAAGACTTTTAGAAATTAATGATATAGGCAACTGCCTCTTTTTAAAGGGTGACGGAACAGATAAGGTTGCATACATAAAAAAGACACAAAGCCACATTTCTGGCCATAATTTTTCTCATTTGTTCTCTAAGACATTCAACTTAATCCCAGACATTTTTAATGATTGTAAACTTAGACTTGTTTTATTTGATATGAAACAGGGGTGATTGGTACCTTAACCCCACACTTTGCAACCATCAGCTTGCTTCTCAGGCAATCGTTACTGTTTGTTTTATGATTCCTTTAAACAGGACAGGTAGAACTTAAGTAAAATGAAGGACAAATCAATATTTGGACATTGTCCACTTAATAATATGAGTTGTATTAACCTACTTCAAGGAAAAAAGATTATGTAATATATTTTTTACATGCTAAAAAATGCAAGAGCCTACCATGAAGTACAACCTGCCTGAACAGTTTATTTCCTTTGGGTGCCTCTAGGACATACTAAGGGGGCCTTGGAAGAAGAAAAAAAGGGACCTCTTTATCATTAATTGTATTTTGTCTTTTTATTATTCAATGAAAAAAAAATACATTAAAGGAAACTTTAGCCCACATATAAATGTGTCCCATGCCTATACAGAAAAGTCTTACTTTGTTCCCCCTTAAGCCCCAGTTTATATACTATGCACTGAAAATTCATCTGGGTTTAACCTGAAAGGGGATTGTTAAAACCAAATCAAAATAATTTAAAGATGTAACAAAAACAAAACTTCTTGTTTTCATTTTTTTCTTTTTCATTAGAAAAGAATAAAAAAAAGTGAATAAAATAAAAATTGTTTTTTTCAAATAAAATTTTACTTTGAAAAATACATTGATAGCAGTTCCAAAGTCATTTAGCAAATGTTTAAATGTATTGACTTTTCTTTATATTTGATTTAATTGTAAAGACTGAAAGTTATCCTCATACCTTTGCATGACCTGCCTGTGTGGGTTTACCATAAAAAAGGCTTAAATTGGAGGCAACCCGACTTTCGCTTATTTCTCACAAAGCTACAAAACTTTCCCAGAATCATTTCATTTATTCTGCCCTGAGCTTTCCACAAGCTACGTTTGAGAGGTCAAACACATGAACATCTTGATCTTGCATCTTCAAAAGAGTTCTTGAAGGACTTTTAGGACGGTCAGTTGTCTGTGTTTCCGGTGACTGTACCCTGGTGAAAGCCAAGACTACCCACCAGAAACTGAGCTCCTGCAGAAACGTCTCATTCTATATTCTTTTAAAAGAGACTGTATCCTAACATTGATGGAGAAAATGAGCATGCACATTATTTTTTTATTATTATTGCTCAGTTAAACCTTTTTTCTTTCCTCACTAAAGTGCATATATTACAGTATGTCCAGATAAACTTTATTGATGTCCTAAATTGTGTTTCTTTAGGCTCACTGCTAATGATAAGTCTCTGTAAATGCCAAAATTGTAGCCAAAATGTGTCCTACTGTCTTTATGACACAGCTAACCTATAGCACGCTGCTAGCTCTCATAAGCACACTTCAAATGCCAACCATCTTTTAGCCATGCCAAATGTCCATATACACTTTTTGCCGCCACTATAGTAGTAGCTTCCACCATTGAATCAGTTCATACAACATTAAAAACATTTGACAATTAAGGTTTTATTTTTCCTTTTGCATTGGGCATTTGTTAGCTTACCCACTGATAGCCTATTTTGTTAGCCTGGAAAAATACATTAACACAAATTAAATTTCAAACATACAAATTCAGTTAAGCTTGTGATACCGCTTTATAATTATTCTTAAAAAAGTTTTAAATCTACTGCTATCATTAAACATTAATATTCTTTAGTTCCCTCGGTTCCTTATGTTGTTTTCTTTTGCTTAGTAGTATCATGGATTATTAAGTGCAGTATTTTAGGTGGAAGGGTAAATATTTTGTTTAAAATTTATTTTATTTTGAAGTTTTTTTGTTCCATCTGTGTATGTATAGATTTTGAGAATTTCAGTGCTTTAATTCACTATAACCACTTTTTTTAAAACAAGACTTAACCAGAAGGTATTTATTATACAATAACTGATAGAGCCTGATAACTTACATCCTGATAACCTGAGGGAGTCCCAACATTATAAGCTTTTTTTGTGTGTGTGTGTGTGTGTGTGTGTGTGTGTGTGTGTGTGTGTGGGTGTGTGTTGTTTATTCTAAAGCAAGCTAAGTGAGTAGTAACCTCAACCTAAAAACTGATCAAAAATATACTTCAATTGAAATTTTCAGCTCTCCAGAAAGACAAGCTAAGTAGGCCTACATTCCATCGAAACATCCTTTAAAAGGATAAAGACCAAGCCATTTGGCTGCATTGACTAAAATTAAAGATTACAAGATTAAAAAGAAATCAAGGAATGCTGGCATCACCATACTGTGGTTTGGTTTACAACCAAAAGGTCGTGTTTCAACAAAGTGGGTGAAATAAATAAGAAGATGAACTTAGAAATTGTTCTCCAGGTTCCTTTTTTCCCCTCTAAAACTCAATGCAGGTCTTTGTTTTGCATATTTGTCCAACTCATGGCAAAGCACATTGTGTGCATTATTAAAGGGGCAGAACCTATGATAATCCTGCACCTGATTAGGCACTCAACCCACCTTTCTTTATTTCTTCACCACCAACCATACTTGAGTATTCAGATTCTACTGCATTCAGTCTCATTTTTATTTTTGTTTTAGGGACTTTATTTCTGGAAAATTTCAAGCTGAGGCAAAACACAGATTTAAGTATTAAAACATTTAAGTATTAAAACACCAATTTGTTGGTGAGAAGCATGGATAACAAATTCAATCAATTTAGATACTGACACAGTTTATAAAAGAGGGAATAAAAGCTTTTTTTTCCCTTCTAAAAACAGCATGCAGGTGTATGTTTCAACGCACAATTTCTCACACACAGACTAAAGGTCACTTATTTACATATAAGTCAATATGATGCTTTTTTATAAAGGGCAGCACCATTTTTTTCTGACAGCCTGTTTATTCCCTTGCTTCCTGCCTGACAAGGAATAGCCATCCTTATTTTTATTGATGGCTTTTCCTTTTCTTCCCATTCCACACCTGTCGCAGATTTATGACCAATGTGGGGCCTGCAATTTAATCTTTCAGTGAAGATCCATAAGAGGGACATAAAGACCTTTTCAACAAGACTTACACACCAGGCCCAACAAAGCAAGATTTCATCAACCGGCTGTATGCAATTTAAAGGCCCTAGTGGTGATAGCAGGTTACACACAGTTAAATTTGATTCTATTTAATCACCGTGGAAGTGTTTATATCCGAGGGTCCAACATAAAAAACAACAAACCTGTTTATGTGCCGTGATGATGAGAACAGCCACTGCTGTAAAATACCTCAGTGGGACTGACTGCCAGGCAAACCAGCAACTAATTAACTTGGAATTTAAAATCACAGGCTTCATAACTTAATTGGTTTACTTCATGCCATCAAGATGTTTATTCAGTGACCTACAGTTAAGCGAAGCTGTAACGTGCACATCTGAATAACTGTGCCAAACAATAACCTTATATAATCTTCTCTATTTATATGCAGTGTACATAATGTCCAAGGCAGAGAAAAACAACGTTATAACAAGATATTAATGGGGATAATATCAGCAAAAATGCACATAAGTCTGTAGGGAATACATTTTCCAGGCCTTTTCTTAATGTCCTTCAAAGGTTTCCTTTACAAAGTAATTGCTTTGTCATTCATTTCTACGAAAATAGTTATTTTTTGTAATGCAGCATGTTATTTAAGTTCTTTTTTTTAATAAGTAGCAAACTTAGTAGAAGTGAAATGTTTCCATTTTCTTCATCTTTAAAAAAATAACCACTAAAGGTAAGCTCTAACAACATACAATAATACGTTACACAGCAACATAAAGAAACTTAAATTCTAATATGTATGAACAACTCTTGACAACTAATAACCATAAACTGCCAAATAACTCTGTAGAGCTAGTGTCAATTTCTGTTGTTGAAATAACTTGACAAGGTGCTTAATGTAGCCATCTAGTAGTCTCTGACACCCATCTCAGGATACATTGCCCAACACCTTGCCTCTAGCTGTGATAATCATTCGTACATCCATCTGCCCAGCAAGATCCTTCAGCTAATTTTGGGCAAATCTCGAGATGGGAAATAAAGTGCCTGCAGCAAGCTCTGGGTCTTCACAGGGTTCTCCTCCCAGTGGAATATACTCTGAAAGCCGCAAAGAAGGAAGGCACCCAGGGAGCATTCTGATCACAACCGCCTGAACCGAAGGAGTTCTAGTTTGAGCTCCCCACAGAGGATAGAGCTTCTCTCTCTGTCTAGTTATTTTGGTGATCCACATCTCATTATCATGGGTAGGTTTTGCAACATGGACAGACTAGTATACTAAGAGAATACTTTCTTCACAATAGACTGGAGCTGCACCTCATTACTGTAGGCAAGCCCAGTTAATTCTTTCTATCTCCTTTTCAATGCAACCATTAAGCAGGAAAAACATACTTAAACTCCTTCATCTGAGGCAGATATTTGCCCTCATCCTGGAGAAGAAAGTACACCTGTGTACACTCTGCAGCAGAGCACTCTAGTGTGCCCTTGAGGCTATGGTCTGAAGAAGCCAATATAATTTTTTTTATTTTACTTTCAAAATCTCGTGAAATTACATCGTTCTGTTACAACCTCTTGTGATATTTTGTAAATTCTTGTGAGATTTAGTAAGTAAAATAGATAGATACCGCGTCAATATATCAACATATAAAAATATGGCAAAATTTCGTGAATTTTTGGGGGATTTTGTAGCATAATGATGACATATGGCAATATTTCATTAGTAAAAGAGATTTATATGGCAATATATCAGCATATGAAGATATTGTGATATTTTAATGTATCAATATTTTTTCCCTCGTCTTTAGACGTTTTTAAGTCTGTAAAAAAGAAGTTTTTGAGGAAGAAGAAGAAGTAGTTTTTTTTTTTTTTTAGACTTTACAAAGTCAGAAGCTAATCAAATATCGGGTTAAATATCGGTGTGGTGGCCGATGTCCGATATTCAGTTTTAGGGCCGTTACAGGCCGATACCGATAGGGGGCCGATTATATCGTGCATCCCTAATATTTATTAATAAACTGAATATGTATTTAAAGTATCTGAAAATATCTTATATCTTATACTTGTGTACCATTTTGTTGTGTGCTATTGAACAATATATTTGTAATATATATGTATGTAAATAGGAATGTTATGTTCTTGTTTATATGAAAAAGAACAGTAAGGATTACATTTTGTAGAACTCTATATTTTCACTGGTTGGCATTATTCAACTTGCTATAAAATTGATTTACAGCTGGAAAATAATGCTTTGTGATCAATTTAATAAAAACTAAAAATACTTTCCAATAGTAGTTAAACTATCCCAGAACTACACCCCGGAATGCCTGTTTAATCCCAGTATTTTTGTTGAAAAAAAAAAAAAAAGTAGAAACTATTAAAGGGAATTAAGAGCACCATGTGGGCAGCCAGCTGTCAGTCAGTGTTAATGACAGTGAGATGATGTGAGGAGATTCTTCGGGTTAGTGATGCTTCTAACTGTTGTTTAAAGTCCTTGTTCCTTCACATAATGAGAAAATCATGGAAACATTTAGTTCTTGACTTCAGCGAATGCTTTTATTTAGGAATGCTGTCATAGAATCACTGGCTCTGCACCATAGTCTCTTTTCTCAGTCCCTGCCTACGTAAGGCATGCTGGACACTCACTGATTATAATTCCTCAGCATCACATATGCCTCCATCTTAGCTCCACTTATCCAATCGACTTCACATTTCCACTTATGAAAAGTTGCTCTGATTGATCAAGTTTTAGTAACTAAATTAAATTGAGTAATTAGCTAAACCAGTATTTCAATTAAAAATATTGTAGTCTCTCTAATGCCATTATTAACAGTGTTACTCCCAACCCTTGTCATGTGATTAAAACCAAATGGAATACAATTAAATGTATAAATACTATTGATTTTACATTTCTTTTTTTATATATTTAGAGAGCTTTATAGGACTTTAAGCAAAATACTAAATATTTTTTGTTTAATTCAAAGAGAAACACTGCAACATTTAGCAAATAGGGGCGCTAGACCTTTCCTTCCAGAGTTAGTGCTGTTGCGAAATTACACTAATAAAACAAAAATAGATTAAATCCTACATCAAAAAAACAAAAATATATCTGATCAGTTAAGTGTTCGATTTGTTCTGTTGCCTAATATTTAGCCTGGTTAGCTCTCATGTTTACCTGGATGTCAGATCACCATAAAGCAGCTCTATTAGCCATATGACTCATTCATTGATGGATCCATCCATGTAAGTCACCAATGCAAGTTATTGCACTGCAAAAATATTAAATCTAAGTAAGTCATTTTTTTTTAAATAGAGCATTTTTTGTTCAATTTAGGAGGCAAGTAAGACACTTTGCCAATAGAACAAAGTAATTTACATTTAAAATAAGCATTGTCTCTTATTTCAAGTGCATAATATCTAATTATCTTATTCTAAGGGTAAAAATGCTTATTCCATTGGCAGATCATCTTGTTTTTCCTTCTCAAATTAAGGTAAAATACACTTATTTAAAAAAATGTTTTACTCATTTTTAGTGTTCAGTGTGAGAAGAGCAGCTCACATGGAACATTGACATGTGCCAGGTGCTGTATATTGACCTTAAAAATCACATATTCTATCTCAAATGAAGCTAATACTGAGGTCCAAAGTTGAAACGTGCTGCTTAAAAAAAAAACAAACAAAAAAAAAACTATATATATATATATATATATATATATATATATATATATATATATATATATATATATAAAGAATTGAATAAGTGACTTAATATGGAATTAGTGTTGGAACTCAATAAGATGGTCTTTCTGTTTAAGAAACTGCTAAAAGGTTTACACAAAACCACCTCCTAGGTTTCAAATAAGCGGCAGTTTTGTGGACAATAGAAAAATGTTTCACGATGATAGAAAGCAGAGAATCACCCAAATCACCACTCATTACAACTGAGCATTATTGTAAAAAACTTCAGGAAACATTGCCTGATCTAATCAGTCTCAATTTTGTCTGAGGGGCAACTAGATTACACTGATCTCAAGTTCTGGTCACCATTTCAGTCATTTCATATCTGCCTGTTCATCTCACATGCATTGATTTATTTTATTTTATTTTTTCAAGCCTCTGGTTTCTCCTTATCATTCATTTTCAGGACGTTTTAATGTAGACTATGCCTATAAATCAGGGTCATCTTTCAATTTTCAAACTCAAGAAATTGAAAAATTATTCCAGGACATTAACTTTGTATGTATTACCTGTAATTTCCTATGATATGCAAAGTGATTTAAAATGATTGTTCTGCTGAAGATTATGCATAAGGTCGAGGTATCTCTGCGACTCTGCAGCTCGTTAGAAATTATTAAGAGGTTGAGAGCATTCATAGTGGTAATGTATGCCGATGATGAATGTCGCTGGAAAGAACAGATGAAATAAAAGCTAATGATGTCATTCATCTGTCCTGCCAAAGTAATACATTTCCTATATTTTGTGCTGATGGGTAATGGAGTTTTCTCCTGAATTGGCTGAATCATATTTCCAAATGGCCTGCTAATGCCCCAATCAGTATCATTTTCATTTTCTTACACGGTCAACATTTTTTATTTAAAGGATGAATCAGGGGGGGCGTAGTCAGAATTTGGATCAAAATAAGTCTTTCACCAAGTTTCGTATCAAAGTTTTTGTTTTGTTTGAATAGGTGAAAACGAGGAATGGTGACCATGTCAACTTCTGACCTTTAAAACACAAATCAAAACGTTTGATGTCAAGGGTATATTGAAAATATGCATATTGATCTCAGAATAAAGGAAACTAATCTTTCGGATATAAATTATGTGTTGGAGGATTTTTGGTTGCTGCAAACTATCAAACTAAAATCTAAATCCTATCCACAACTGCTTTAGCCATTTACAAAAAGTGCAAGTTTTCCAACTTTTTTCTTTCTTTTTTTTTTTTTTTTGCTAGATGGCAATTTAAACAGTATCACAAGAGAATAAAACTCATGAATTTTCAATTGTCATGCATGCACTGCTTGCATTAACACACCTGACACAAAAAGATTCTATGGCTGTATATCTGCCAATACAAATCCCTACAAGTTTTTCTCTCCATCCTTATTACACAGCTTGGGTATGACACAAACCAGATAAAAGCCCTAAGTTGTCACCAGTAGGAGAAAAAAAAAAGAAGACAGTATTGATCAGCTATAAAAAGCCTGCAAGATTTGACATTCTGTTTTCTTCCTTACACAGGGAAGACTCTCATATGGTTGCAGCCTAACAGGCAGTCATGATGTGGTCAGATAAGAAACAGGTCTGACAACATTTGGACGTGAAACCACTAGCAAACTTATAGTGTACACCATCCACAAGTGACCCTACGACTGAGCTGCTTTTGCTGAGAAAAAAGATTAGAGGACAGCCACGGTGGCTGAGAGATGCAAATTCAAAAGGTCATGTAAACTCAAAAGTTTGACTAGCCAATATAAAAGGGAAAGGAACATACAAGCAGTAAAATGCATGCAAAGAATAAATGCTGCAAAGCAGAAAATGATGCTAAAATGCCAAAAATAAAATGCATGTAAAAGAAATACTGAAAAAAAAAAACTGCAAGGTGAGAAAACTAAAAAACTAGTCCCACCTAATGGAAATGCTCCAGACCAATACATCAAACATCAAAGGTAAACAGACGTCTTTTGGAAGACCTTCCATTTGTGCTTCTGCCAAAGGTCTGGTCCATAAACAATCTACAGTAACATTAATGTTCTGGTCTGATGTTGGCTCCCCCTGGTGGTCTGGAGCTCTTCTGTTTTGTGTGTTAGCATCATTTATGTTTTTACAGCATGTTTCCCCTTCAATGACTCCTGTTTTCTGTGATTACAGCTTTTATTAACATGCAGACATTTTTGCTTTCAGCATGTTTCCTTTGCATGCATTTGGCGTGGTCATGTGTTAGTCTCAAATTTGTGTCTTCTACTCTTATTTTTGTATTTGCAAGTCTCAGTTTTGAGTTTGAAATATTTTCCTGTGGTGGCATTTGTAGTTTGTTGTTTTTGATGCTACTCAAATAAACAAATAAACCAACTAACATTTGAGTTTGAAGGACCTCCTTAATTTGCTTTTAAATCTTTTATTTACCATTGGCCCCCCTGGGCCGCTGCACACACCTTTATAAAAAAAAAAAAAAGGACCAATATACCAAAGGTGCCAATGTGACAGGTTTTTTGACATGGCATGGGTCTAGTTCTAGTTATAAGGTTTTCTAAGACTTTTCAATCTCATATTTACTGTACAACCAAATGTGCATAATGCTATTGCTGAGGCTTATATTGAATTACAAAGAACCAAAGACAGTGAGGACTATTTTGGAGCGTAGATCCCCTTTAAATGCTGCTGTTGCAACCTTTCAATCAGTTGTGCACTGTGCTACATTAGGGTTAGATCTATAAAAGAAAAAAATAACTGCACTGCGTGGCAAACAGGAGGCCCACCTATTGTCATTTTGTATCAAAAGAGTTTTGAACCAAACATTTGCGACATGTTAAAATAGATATATTTAATATATTTAAATACAGCGATATTATATAATAAATTGCCTGGTCAATTAACATACGATATATCAAAACATAACAAATAGGTTCTTCATTGGATTATGACTAATTCTCATGTTTGAGTAAAAAAAAAACTGGTGTTCCTTATAGCCAGTCTTTATATAAACACAAAAGAAAAAGTGTTAGTGGAAGAGACGTGTTAGTGGGAATCACATTCATTTCTGTATTTCGTTTCCCAAAGGCTGCACCAATGTTGCTGTTTTTCTTAGCATAAATAAATCCTTAAGTAAAGATAAATCAAGCAAGAGATCATATAACTTTATGAACAATCACCCGATGTTAACGGCGACAGTATTACATTGCATGTTGTTTGCTGTTTTTCATCATTGTCTTTTATTGCTTCTGGTGCTTTTTTAGGTCCTACAAATCAATAAGATGTCTTAGTGTTTTAACTACTGTGAAAACTTTATTTTCACTGGAAACAAAATCAATATAGTATTTATCCATCCATCCATTTTTCCTGTCAACATGATCACACTTCTCCTTTTTATCCTCACTACCATTACAAGTTTGGAAACTCCTCTTTTTTGCACCTGCAAAAACAACAAATGAACATTCACCGCCAACACTCCATCTCCTTATTGCTTGCTCGTGCATTAATGTGCTGATACGGCATTTTTGTGTGACCAGGAGAGCAAAAAAGAGTAAGAAAAAAAAAAAATACCCCATAGAAAAATTTCTAAAACTTTGTTCTTTAACATTTCATTTAACCAAGGTTACATTTTTTATGGTGTGTATACAGTACCTTTAAGTTGTAAGAGTTTTTAACTATATTATGTCTTATAAGGCCATTTTATAATCTTTTAGCACCTACTTTTTAAGGGACTCACTGTCAGATGTAGATATTGAACAAATTTTATCATTAAGCTGTGTATAGCAGGTAGACAAGAACAGAGAAAAAATGTATCCCTAATCCACTCAGAGCTTTAATTTCATTTAAAGACAAGAAGAGCAACTATCATCAGGGTATTTGCCGATTTGTAAGTGTACCTGCTGGTGCTGGATTTCTTATCCATTCATGAAACAACTTTGGCCTGCCATCAACAAAGAGTTGCAGCTTTGATGTGCATTCTTGAGAAGCTCCACATAATCCTGGCTGCAGAAATCCAATTACAGCCTTTTCTACAGAGGTTGGTTACATTCTCCGCTGGAATAACTCAAATCAATATGCAGCTTTACTGCCAAGCCAGTAAGGGACTGTTAGCTCCAAAGTAACAGCAGCAAGAAACAGCATTTTCTATAATAGTCAAGAACTACTGCTCCAAGTTAGAGATCATTTAACAGGTTGGAACAAAGGCATCTACGCCAAACAGTTTCTGCCAGTAGGTCAATACTTTTTATTTTATTTTTTTTTTACTGAATGTGTGTTGATCAATGGCAGCCACTCTGCCAATGCTGCAGATGCTGTCCGTTTGTAACAGCTAAACTATTCCAGATAAAAACAAGATGACCCAGTACTTAAAAGAGGACCTTGACTTGTTACTGTAAATGTTTTACTTGTGTCTTTGCCCTTTTCACTTTGCAATATGAGCTGCTGCAGAATGTGAGCCTTGCAAGTGCAGAATAGATTTGTCCCGACATTTGGCCCTCTACCAAAACTAAATTTGTCAAACATTGTCTCTACCCTCAATTCATCTTGCTGGATGAATAAACCACTCTTGGGTCCTAAACTTTACCTTGAAGGTAAAACAACTTCTTACCACCAAAAATGGTGCTAATTCCATGAAAATTAAGTATCAAATGGGATAACTACTTTTAGCACAATTATTAAAATTATAGAGGATTTTTGAAGAGAAACTAAACTTTTATCATCTTCACCTGGACCACCTGCGTTGTCCCTCGTTCAGCTCCAGCCAATCAGCTCGGGAGCCGCACCTTCTCCAAAGGCAATCAAGAAGAAAAAGGAAAGAAAGCCTTTCAAGACCCCCTTTAGCTCCTGACCTAGCTTCTCTCTCCCGGATGCAAGTGAACTTTCACCAACCTCCACCCCATCTCCTCCCTCATTCTAATTCCCACTCATCCTCTCTCTTATTCCACCACCATTGTCCAGGTCCTGGAGGAAGACTACTCTAATCCTTTTTTAGATTATCCAATCATATGTTGATTCACAGCATCAAAGTCTCAAAGTCTTCTGCTGGGCCCAAGTGCCAAAGAACTTACTTCATTTGTGCCTTCATCTGCTTCTGTCTCCTTAAACCCCAGTCGGCCTCGGCAGATGGCCGCTTACACTGAGCCTGGTTCTGCTGGAGGTTTCTTCCTGTTAATATGGAGTTTTCCTCTCCACTGTCAAGCATGCTCGGTGCCAGGGATTGCAGAGAGTCAATGAGTCCTAACATTCAGCTGGTAGCTTAGATAGACATATTTTGAAGAACATGATTGTGTTACCTGTATAAATAAATGTAATAGGAGTGTCTCCTTGTTGAAATAATATTATATACATGTTTTATTCATTAATTCAGTTATCTTATAAGATCAGACAAAATAAAATAATTGATGAAATTAAAGAAACAGAATCCAAACTCAAACACAATGTTTCAGGAAAATTGACCTAAAGGGCTCAATTAAAGCAAGCTTTAAGTAGAAAAACATTAAAAAGACTGAATAAAATACATGCATAGAGAATTAAAACAGTAACATGTTGATTTCATGAATACAGATGGTCATTATGGAGACATAGAGTAAAAGTTACTTCTAACAACTTTTGAGACAAGCATCTTTCCTCACTGTGGAGCTGCCCACTTCCCACACTGATTTATGTTAATGGCTAAATTAATTGTGAAACTATTTGTTGCACTCTGTGATCACTGAACATTTTAATATCAAGCAGCTGGAGAGCGAAAACACAAATGTTGATTATTCCTCTATGTCATTATGAAGGTTTTTAATATCAAAATCTTTCAAATGAAAAAGAAAAGAAAAGCAACATGTCTGCAGTAGATGTGAGGCTGGACAGTGACTGGAATCTTATTACGGTTTTACACTCAATGTGTTTCTTTTTTTAGCTACCATGTCAACAGATACCCCACTCAGAGCAGCTCACTAATTATGCTTATTGAGGCAAAAAAAAAAAAAAAATAGAGAGGAAGGTCATTCTTGTCAGTCTGTCAGCTAGCTCTCATTCAGAATTCCTGCCATAATTCATTCAGTTATCAGAATTAAAATCTTTTTGAATTCTAAAACACAAGGGCTGTTGTTTTGGTTAATAAGTTAAATTTGATCCACTCTATTTTTTCCCCTTTGTTATTAAAATTACTTCCTCTTATTTTCTTTTATGATTTGGTTACAAGGGCCATAATTTTGCCACTGGACTATTTTTTTTCTACTTTTAACAATTGAGTGCCTCTATATTAAATTATTATTTTATTCAACTGATTACCATTGTTGGCATAATGGAAATTTTAATTAATAACAGGCAGTGTTCTCTTGTAATTAATGAGCCAACGTGTCTGTCCATTTCATTTTACATTTGCATTTCTTTTACCTCCCTTAATGTGCTGTTCTGAATCAATGCACTTCTCTTGGGTACTTGTATTGAAATACCTGTTTATAAAAAATAAAAAAAAAAGCAAATTTCTTAGAGGCTGCTTTTTTCCTGTCAATCAGAAATAAATTGAATTGTACCCTACCTTTAATTAAAATATTATTTATTCTCAAACAACAATTTCTTTTAGCACAGTCAGACAAAAGGATTTCTGATATGTTCTGTTGATGAATAGAATAAGTAGATACCTTGATAGGCTACAATAAAGTCACAAATAAGTAAATTGGTTATTACGGTCGAGGGCGAGATATTGTTTTTATTAAAAAATGGTAATGAATTAGCAGTGACTTGTGTTCTAGAAGTGTACAACTTCACAAAATGCAATTGAGCAACTTAATTAAAGTTAAAAGGCTACGAAATTGCTAAATATTTGAATTTGAGAAATATGATGTTTTGATAAATGGAGAAGTGTTACTATCCAAGTCCTCAGAATGGACCAATGGGGCCAAATCTTTAACTAGCAGGACCCAAAGTACTTTACCTTGCAAGCAAGATAAATTGTTGTAGGATTTGTGAATTCAAGAAATCCCAAAAATTCATCTTTCCAGAAGCCAACAGATGCTTTAGCCTTGATACAGAAATAATTTGGACCATTGAAATTGATGTGCATGACGTTAAGCAGAAGCGTAAGGTGAAATAAAACAGAAAACATATGACTGCACTGGTTTAGCTGGAACACCCTCTAATTCTTATTGAAAAAAAGAGCAAAAGGAAAAGATTGGTGCCTTTGTTGATGGAAAGATCTGTTTTTTCCTCCCAACCAGAGTTGGTATGAGTTTGATTTATCAGTTAACTCTGCCAGTTGTAAAACAAATCAAGAATGTGATACAGCACAGCTGCTACTTCTGCTGGAATTGGCTAAAAGCTCGACATGGGAGGCAGGTGCAACTTTGTGATTTAC
Source organism: Cyprinodon variegatus (assembly GCF_000732505.1). NCBI lineage: Eukaryota > Metazoa > Chordata > Actinopteri > Cyprinodontiformes > Cyprinodontidae > Cyprinodon > Cyprinodon variegatus. The sequence continues at coordinate 244,717 of NW_015151067.1, read as the reverse complement.
CCAATCAGCTCGAAGAATTGTACTGAATGTTCCTCACTTCCGAAAACACTTTCAACGGGAGCATTAGTCACTACAGTATGTAAGACTCAAAATGAACTATGTTTTATTCTGGGTTAACCTGGAAAAAGTCAATATAAAATTAAAGAACATTTTGTCAGGAGCAATTAGTAAAAAATATTCTTGGTGGGGCTGAAAAAAATAAACTTTTATGTGCCTACTCCAATATAAGAAATGGAATCAACAATGAGACGACAAACGCAATTGAACATTAATGGTTGAGTCGGGTTTCTAAATGGTGGAGTTTCACAGATAAAGTAAATATGCAATTTTTTGTTGTGTAGTGCTTCATAATTCTCCATGTAGAAAAAAAAGGATATCAAATACACTGATCAACAACAACAGTTTTCAAAGGAGTGAAAGAAAGAGGGCTATGTTTCTACGGTTCTAATATAATAACTGATATTCCGGTGAGAGATAGGGTTCAACATCAACAATCTATTACTTGATCTAGAATCTTATTTTGTATTATGGAAAATATGCAGCAAAGAGTTGCAGACAATGTCTTTTTGAAGCAAATTCTATCCTTGGCAAATGATGATCATCCTACAAGATGATTTATAATTTAAAAAAGAGGTGGGAATAAAATCTTGACTCTATGTTGTTAATTTAGCTAAATAAACTATAATTCTCCTTTACCTTTCTCAACAACTATAAATCTATTTTTCTGATTTTTGATACTTAACAAGTATGTTAGATTACTTAATAAATTAATCTAAGGTACTATGATGAAGATAAAGAAAAAGTGTAGGAATAATATTTATAGATTAATTTGGAAAAAGAACTAAACATGTAGAATATATTCCATGGTTTAGGTGGCACTTAACTAAAAAAATATACAACAGGGGGCACAATGTTTTAAAAAGGTTGAAAAGAACCACTGGTCTAAGTGGTAAGTACGAGTTCTCACCTTCTGATCCTCAACTAGTGAAGAATCAGCCTCCCTGATCATACAAAAAAAAAATGTAAGAATAAAAACTTCTAACTAGAAAATGATTATAATCAGATATATATGCCCAAAACTGTAGTAAAGTAAAAGAAATTCTATGTAAGCAATGTAAACTAATATAAAGGTTATAAAGAAATTGACTGTTTCGATTTAAGGAGAAATAAAATCTATTCAAAGAGAATAAATATTTAGATAGATGCATAAACCTGCTGGTGTTCTATGGTATTGACCTTTAAAAGGCCTTTGTGGATTGTATTATTACAGTTTTAGTATTTCTATGGTTATTTTAGGGATTCTTACTATTTCTATGTTACTGCTATTAATGTTTGAACATGATATCTATTTTAAATTAGACTGTAAGCCTCTAATGATTATCTTTAATAAATAAAGGATTATATAAATGAAACAGCTTACCTCATAACCTGTATGCTGTTTGTCCTGCAGCTGCTAAGCTATTCTAATTTTTCCTAGCACAGCTATTTAGCTCAGTTTTCCAAATGAACTCTTGATTTTATCTTTCTCCTTGATTTGCTGGATGATGATAATACGTCCCAACCACTTAACCCTGATTTTCTCCTCCTCTGTCCTTCTAAATAGGTAGATGAATTAAAATAAAATCTCACCAAATGTGGTGGAAGTTGCATTTCACTCGTTAAGTTCCCCAATAATCCCTCTGATTGAGTGAGCTGCACAAACTTTTTTTTTATATACTTGCTATGGGCAATAGTTTGAGTGCCCGAAGGCCATGGAATGCTTCAACACTAATTGGACACATATGTATTTTTTTGCTGTAACATATGACTGGCCACATGGATGCACTGCTGGGGTGATCTGTACACCACCCCATGATAATAACATATACACTGTGTTTGTGGAAATGTCCTGTTGAATATAGAACATTTTGTGGTAAATTTAGTTTCTATTTCATATTACATATAGTCTCACTCTGGTGAATTAAACTGTTGTTGATATATTTGAATTTATAAAAAAAATTTATATTATATGTTTCCCTTTTTAATCAGGGAGGGGGGTGTCCAAGTGTCCCCCATTAGCAGGCGCCACTGCATTTTGCAGAATTAGAGTATTTGTATAAAATGTTGAGTATAATGCCAAAAAGGCAAGTACTAATGACTTCAATTCAGTTTATTTATATAGTCACAATTCACAACACGTTATCTCAAGGCACTTTACAGTTCAACCAGATCATACAGTCAAATTGTTTCAAAGTTTTCAATCAAAGGAAAACCAGTTGATTGCATTGACTCATTGACTCAAAGGCAATCCCTCGCACAAGCATGCTTGTAGAGACAGTGGAGAGGAAAAGCTCCCTTTTAACAGGAAGAAACCTCCAGCAGAACCAGGCTCAGTGTGAGCAGCCATCTACTGAGGCCGACTGGGGTTTAAGGAGAAGCAGAGGTACAAAAATTAACTGTAAAAGGCGGCCCCATCCAGGAAACACACAGCCAAGCAGATGAGCTCCAAGCCAGCTCCCATGTGAGAGGATGAATTGAGCACATCCAGCCAGTCACAGTCAAAGAAACAGGACTACACTGGAAAACAGGCCAATCTCCAAAATCTATATACCAAGGTGTTGATGGCAGCAGCACAGCTGATATTTCTCTCCAGGATGACATCACAGCCAAACAGGAAAGACGACTACTATGAGTAAAAGCAGAGAGAGCAGAATGTTAGAGAATTAACTAACCGATTCTGCAGAGTGAGAGAATAGAGATAGAAAGAACCAGAATGACGAAAGTGGCCTCTACACATATTTGATCATCTTACTCTCTGTAACAGGGTATGGCCAACAAGTCCCAGAATTCATGCAGCAGAAGAGCTAGCCCTTGATGTTTACAATTCATAGCCTGATGTGGAAGGAAACCAGGGAAGGACAAAACAATGGTATCACGAAAGGATTTTCTGTTAACAAAATTATGCTTAAGTGCAACAGAGGGGTGTTTTAGCTCACTGTGTGTGCACTCCAGCACACCATAAGATAAATCAATGTACTTGTTGCATTCTGCTTATCAGAGACCGGATTAGGGGGCAGCAGTCCTAGCAGAGACTTCCAGACTTCCTTCTCCCTAGACACCACCCTTCAGCTCAGCAGGAAGAAGCCCTAGCAGAGGTGGAGGGAATCATTAGTAAATCATGTATCCAAAAAAAAAAGAAGGAAAAAAATGGTTATCCACCTGTTACCTTTATGATAGTCTAATTCAGTTTACCACCGCTGTTGTAGAATCCCTTCTCAATTCTTTCATTGCCCTGTGGCTATAGAAGGTCATGATGAAATGCGTATCCCTCTACTTCTAAATACAAAGTTCCGATGGTGCAGCAAGAATAACTTGGCAGTAGATAGATTGATATTCGTAGAACTGATTTGAGTTATCAATTCTCTGCATGTCTATGAAAAGGAGGGACATTTAGTGCAATACTACGTACGAGCTGATTTGGCAATGTACTGGCTAGTACCCGCCTTCTATAATACGGTTTCAGTCAATTACTTTCAGGCACCTTGGTTGTCTATAAGTGCCACAAACGGAGACATAATGATCACAGTAGCATTTTTCTGCAGCTTCTTGAGTGTTTTCACAAATAGCGGAGTAAACTGATAAATCTACCTTTTTCCAAATCCTGTTGAAGGAATAGCAGACATCGCAGACATCTTTCCCATATACAAATGCACAATGTGCTTCTCTTTGCTGCTTTTTAAAATGAGAAATTGTTGGTATTTTAGCTAAAACCGAGTCAATTGCTGTATTGACAGATGAGTTCTCCAGCGTAGCCAAGTTTGTAATGCACCAGACCGCATGTACTGTAATGTCTGACTCGCTAGTTTTCACGAAACGGATGTATTAGCTGGAGTCTTTCAAGATGGATTTGTAGTGAGACTTAAATCTCAGATCTCTGAACAATACAGCTTGCAATGTTAGCAAAAGATGGCTTTGCTTAGAATTTCAAGATATCCTACAGCATACAAGAACGTAGCACCAGCAGAAAATTTGAGCCCAGAATAGACACAAAATAGAATTTTGCAACCTATCAGTTTTGCACAGGTAGCAGATGCCATCCTCAGTTTGGTCGTAACACTCATGATAGTAGTTGTAGGGAAAAGCCTACAGTTCTGACTTGTCCAGAAACATTATTTGGTATCTGAAAGCCATTCTCAATATAAGTTGCCTCATCATCTACAACATGAGTGACTAAGTCCAGGCATTAAGCACTAACATCCTGCAGCTTTAAGATGGATCTCTTTACAAATACTTCTAAATTTAACAGCTGAATTCCCCCAGCATGTTATTAAACTCAGCAAAGGTTTGGTAATGAGCCACTAATTTGCATCCGGTGTGTTAGAGAATGGATGCATCTAAAGGCTGTAGCTCTTAAAGGCTGGACTTGGGCACCCCGATCTAATGATGTGATCTATCACAGCATTGCAAAGGAAGACACGTGTGTAAAGTTACCAAATTGAATAGCAAAACCTTTGCTTTTATGAATATTTCTGAAGGGAATAAAAGAATGGTCGGCCATAATTATGTTAATAACATTATTTAACTATAACTATGAGTAGAATTTTATTGTATGCTGATAGAAAGATACCAAAACATAGATAAGAAAATGGGATCACTGACAAAGCATTGATTTCTGATCAGTGTGACAGATGACTGAACAAATAAGATACAAGGTTTAACTAAACCTGGCATTTAGTCAGGTCAGGGGCAGACTAATTGCAGAGAATAAATCGCTATGGTAAATTATGTGTTACTGCTTTTGTGAAATCGAATCGAAGCCAGGACATCCGGGTAATCTTGGCAATCCTCAATCTAATTATTTGAGCTGCTTTGCACATGTACACATGATTAGGAAGCTGGTTTTTAATGGTGCGGTATATCTTATTCAACCCTGAAATGTATTTGTATGCTATAGCAAATGTGATAGAAACCACCATAAACACCTTGACAACAATATGCAATCCAAAACAGCTCCTCTGCAACAGATTCAGCAGCGTCGCTTAGCCAGCTCATTTTCTGAGTGCATCAAAAACAAGTTGATTCAGCTTCGTAAAGCACCAGCGGCACAAACATTTGATTGTAGAGTTTCCATTATTAGGTCCACCAGGAATAGATGACACAGTGAGATGGGGATCTTGTAACACATTGCAATCACAATTAGAAACCATGTCATCAAATAGGTTTAATAAAAGACATCATTGTGTTTTCACAGCAGCAGCGGTTTGGCTCCAGGCTGCTTGATTTAGGCTGCTTTAAACACAGCTGTTTTCTGTGTCTGCTATCTGTCGGCGTCATGAAAAGAAATAGATCCCATTAAGACAACATTGTTGCAACAGTTCATCTGCCACCATCATCTCTGCAGTAGGTCACAACTGAAACCACAGAGAGACTGGGTCTGCTTTGTTGTAGAATGAAAATGTTTGTCTCTAGTGCTGTCGTTTCATCTGTCTAATGGGAGCGCTAAACTCATGAGATAATCTAGAGCAATTGATGCTGCAGAAGATTATGGGATTACAACAGGGAGTGAAAAAGCATGGATGATAAAGGAGCAACTGTTAATCAAAAGACAGAGTTCCAATAGAAACCCCTAACACAGTCCACTGAAAGTTTTTGAGTTATTGAAGAATACCAAACCTTTATGCTTTGGTTCCTACCAGACCAAGCTTTTTCATGAAAATTAAAGCAGATTTATTGCTTTAAAGTCTCTTACTTTAATGGTACAAAGAAAATACCCCCTAACATAATTTTAGGAGTTTTTGATGTGACATGAAAAAATCTTCACCTGATTTTAAAATGTCTAAATCTAAGTGTGTAAAACAAAGCAAATCAAGGACTGTTATTTCCAGTTATAAATAAAATGTGGTTAAGAGTAAATTTGGAGACGGAAAGTTTAATTTAACAGTTTTAACTGAATCTAAATAAGAAACGTGTTATGCTGGAACAATCCTCCATGGTCCCACAGTGGGAAAATTTGGTGGATATCAGCATAAAATAAGACAACAAAGAAAAAAAAGCATAACAATGATCTTATTAAAAATCTCTAAGTTGAATTATATGAAATGTGCAACTAAGTAGGAACACTCTAAAGTACACAATATGTACGAAATTTGTTTGAAGAGAGCTTGATTATAATTTAAATATAACTTCCAATATAAATTAACTACAACAGAGCTGGTTTTTATTCACAATGTTTTAATTTATCAAACTATAATTGATCTGCATAACAAATAGATTTGCTAAACCTAAAAATGGAAAATATACTGCATGAAGACATGCTTAATTAGTTTTCTTTTAGAAACTTGAAAATAACTTCAGAAAATTGACTAGTGTTTCATTTATCAACAAAATTCATATGAGCATGGCTTTAAGGCATAATATTCTACATTTCTTTTTTCAGTAGAGAAAATATCATTTTCTACAACAAGAGATGTGACCTTTTGGCTGCAGAAAGGGACCTTTGGAAATCAAACTGACATTTTCTAACCAATGAAAATGCAGATAATTTATCAGAGATAATTGTTCATTATCTGTTGACAATATCAAAAAGATTTTCTCCAAGCAATTTTTGGGGGGATTTTGCCTCTCTACATGTAACAGATTAAAATGTCTATTAATGGAATAAAAGAAAAGAAAACAAAAACAAAATTAACTAAAGCCATTTCAGCTCTTAAACTTGTCCCGGATAGCTGTGTTCATTTTTGCTTACATACTTTTTTGTAAAATAAGAACTAAAAAATTATACAAAGATATTTTTAAAGTCCTTGTTAAAAAAAAAAGTGTTTTTTGATTTTAACATACTTACTTTAGGATAGATACTTCCAGGGGCAGGCAACCTAGCAAATCAAAGTCAGAGCATGCAACACTGAGATAAGCTGTTAAAAAACAAACAAACAAAACAATACAATTAACAAAACAAAAGGACAAGAACAAGACTTTACAGGCCTCTCTTAGCTGGTAGAACAGCCAAAAAAACTCTTTGGTTTTACTATGCTCCCTGCTTCAGATACTTTTTTGGCTCACTCATTCTTTCTCATTTGTCAAACATTTTTTATGACTACATACAACTCATCTTATTCAGGTAGAATTCAAAGGAAAATCATGAAATTCAAGAAAATCTATAGTTTTCTTAAAATGATCCCTGAGAGCTACTTTAAAAATTATTCTTCATAAATGCAGACCTCATTTATTTTATTAGTTTGGTTACTGGGGGTGCTGTAAATGGTAATCATTACTGTGTGTGTGGCCCTTTCTTACCTTAAACACATTGGATTTGCTACAGACTTTATTAACAGATTGCATACCAAATTTTATCCAGTGTGTTTTGGAAGTTCTGTTTGTGAACCTCCACTAAATTATGCAATATAATTGCATATATTTTATATTAAATTTGTATAGTTGTACTTCCATTAAAGACAGAAACAGAACAGCCCCACCAACCCTGGAAACTAAACAGTACTGGAAAGGCATATGGGAGAAGGGGGCAGCACACAACAGTGATGCAGAGTGGTTGGTGGCTCTGAGAGAGGCCCTCAGTAATTTCCCTGAACAGAATCCAGTCACCATCCCAGTGGCAGACATCCAAGAATGAGTCTCAGGTATGAAGAACTTGACAGCACCAGGCCCCGACATGATACACGCCTACTGGCTTAAGAAAGTCATGGCACTCCATGAATGCTTGGCAGCACAAATGAACCAGCTACTGAGAGATGGGAACCACCCTGGCTAATCGAAGGGTGCACAATCCCAATATTGAAGGATACCTCAAAGGGTACAGTCCTATCCAACTATCGGCCAATAACCGGCGTCTCCACAACGTGGAAGCTCATTTCTGGTATATATATATATATATCTTACTTATATTTTTAACCCAAAGGGCAAGTGGCTTTCACATTTCATTTGATGTTTGATAAATATAGTTCCTAATATTATTCATTTTTGTATATATATCTATGTTACATGTTTTTTTTTTTAATTTTTTTTTTTGTAATTGTGTAAGTTTACAGGTTCCTGGTGTGTTTAGGAATTTACTAAGATTATTTTCTTGTCTTTTTGCAAAATTTCCTTCTTTAGGCCCCTAAATAATGTGCTGTATACCAGGTTTTCACAAATATTTCATGCTGATTTGGTGTTAAACATTTAAATTTATATCAAAATAATTTTATTATCTGGGGAGGTCTGTGTAATTTTAATTACAATTATTTTGTGGAACAAATTACTCTTTACAGCCTGTTTACTATTTTGCAGAAACACACTGGATGACTTTGCACTCAAGTTCAAATAGATTGTGAGAGAATTGTTTATCTGTAAGTAGTAACAATATTCATTTATTCATTCAGTCAGTCTGTCAGTCAGTCAATCAGGCAGTCAGGCAGTCAGTCAAACAGAGTAGGATGCTAAAAAAAAAAAAGATAAAATGTGACATGCAATAAACAGGTGTGGAAATGTTGGCCAAAATGAAAAATAACAGTCTAACAATAATAACAATCTAAAAATGCATTGCATGAAATCAATTCGAAAACATTTATCTTTGCAAAAAAATAATCCACGTTATTATCACCAGAACATCTTGAATTTCTCATGAAATATTCACCATTCAAGTCAAATCCCTTTACTAGTGTCAGAGAAATCACAACAACCCATCCATAGCCTACGCTTTTTTATCCATGAAGATAAAAACGCTGGCAGATCTGAGCCGATTAATAATTACTGAGCCGCACTCACGTTTAGAAGAAACAAGCAGTGTCCTATAATTTTTAAATTATCGCAGCTCAAAGCGTTTAACCAATTTGTCATTGTGACACCTCCCAAGAATGCACAACCGCATAACTCAAGGAGACAAATTCCACAGCAAATGCCAATGTTTATAGGAACAGAAAAGCATGGAAATAATCTACTACAGCCTAGTGAATGCAAAGACTCACATCAAAAGGCAACACTACCAGTAGCAAAGCACAATGAAACCCAGCTCAGGTATAATGAGCACAATAGTTAGCTTTAATACCAAATGCAGCAGAGAGGATAGAAAAAGAAAGCCAGGGTGAGCAGAAAGGAGGTAAATTTAGTCCTACCTTTTTTGTAGTAATGCTCTATTCTGTAACTCAAACCATGTCCAAAGCTTTTACAATTTAGCAAATTACAAACACAAGTAGACGTGTCACAGGTCTGCTAACTGCCTGACACCTGCTCCCATTGCCCTTCAATTATATCCAATCTGATTTATTTTTTGGTGGTTTTGCTTTCTGCCAACAACACAAATTATCAAAGGAAAACATCAAGACTAAAAATGTTCTCTCTATATAGCATTTCCATTAGATCATTTCGATATAAAAATTGAGAAGAAAGCTTGATGTTCCCTTAACACTTAAAATATATGCTAAACAGATTTTATTTTAAAGTAAAGAAAACAAGGAATACAAAGGATACAAAATGTTATAATTTTACCAGGACCTACAGCTCTTCATGTTTACTTCGACAAATTAAAGTTGTCTTGCCAGGTTCTCAGAAGTTACAATTTGAATTTTGACATTCATTGACGAACCTGGTTTAATTTTAACTGTTTTAATCCACCTATACATTTTTCAGTCTTTTATTTAACCTTTTTTAGTTTCATTTTACACTTGCATGCATTTGACTGTGATGATGCACAATGCCCTTAGTTACGTACAGTATGTCCTGCATTTTTAGGCCAACTTTCAGGATCATCTTTAGACATAAACTAAAAAGCTGAAGCTTGGGCACAAATGGATCTTCCAAATGGATCCCTTGATCATACTTTAGGGTTAGCATCTAGTCCTAAAAGGGGGCTAAAAAAGTAAAGTAAATATGCTTATAAGACCTTTACCAAACTCTAATTTCAGTCTTCTAGAATATCTGTATGCAGGGCTAAAAAGAGGTGAGTGAGCGAGACAGCTTATAAACCTCACTCAGCTCCAGAAGTCCTATTATTAAGAATGTGACAAAATGAAAAGCAAACCATCATTAGAACCATGTGTAGGAAAATCAAATAATCATGACCCAAGTGATACAGCAGGTGGAATATTATTATAGACGCCATAATTTTTCCCAGTAAATATATTCCCATAGGTGCTTTTGACATTTTCACCAGATCTCGATTACAACCATGGAATCCATACATACAAAGAAATCAAAACATAAATGTTCAGAAATTCTGTTATTTGTTATAAAGTGGAATGACACAGGGAAAAAAGTATTGAACACAATGAAATGTATTTAATACTTTCTACAATCACCTTTGTTGGACAGCTTCAAGACACCCTTCAGTATGAAGAAATTGGTTGCATGCATTGCTCAGGTGTGATTTTGGCCCATTCTTTCAATGAAACAGTCTTCAAATCTTGAAGGTTTTGTGGGTCTCTTCCTTGAACTCTGATCTTTAGTTCTTTTGATAAAATGTCCTATTGGATTCAAATCAGGTTATTGGCTGGGCCATTCTAACAGCTTTATTTTCTGTCATTGAAATCAACCGAGGGTTTCTTTGGCTGTGTGTTTGGGGTCATTGTCTTGCTTAAATGTCCACTAATGTTTCATCTTCATCATCCTGGTAGATGGCATCAGATTTATATCAAGGATGTTTCTCTACATTTTTCATTTATCCTTTTTTCAATTATTTGAAGTTTGCCGGTACCATATGCTGAAAATCCGCCCTGTACCATGATGTTCCTTCCTCCAAACTTCACTGATGAGCAGCAAACGTTAAATGAGCTTCATCATGTTTTTTCTTCAGCAATGGAGCCTTGCGTGTTGAGTGTGCATACAGGCCATGGCGGTTGAGTGCATTAGTTATTGTTTTCTTGGCAACATTTGTATCTGCTAATTCCAGGTCTTCCTGAAGATCTCCTCTATCAGAAATCTTTAGAGGAGCGCCTGGTCATGGTCGATTTATGATGAATTTATGTTCTTTCTACTTCTGTATTATGGCCCCAGCAGAAGTTTGGAAATCCTTCTGTAACCAATGCCATCATTAAGGTTGCAAATGTCTTATGAAAGCTTCTTACTTTTACCCATCATGAGATGTTTATTGTGTGATAACAAAGATACCTTTTTATAGGCCATCATTTGGGACTCAATCAGCTGATATTAATTTGTACCAACAAGGGGCAGTATTGCTTTTAACTTCTGAGAGAATTTGGCTGGTGTCTTGGCTTTCCATGCCTTATTGCACATCTCTTTCTTCACATGTTCAACACTTTTCCCTGTGCTATTCCACATTATTACTCATCACTTAATTTCTGGACATCTTTGGTTTGATTTCTTTGTACAGTAGCAACCATTCAAAATGGCCCTTCAAAGTCCATTACCAGCCGAATGGCAGCTCACTTCCCTCCAAATTCCAGGGACATCCTCTCCAACTTCCAGCCACTGAAGTGACCGCCTCTAGCATATTGTTTTGTTCTGACTCCACCCTTTCACTACTTCTCTTTAGATCTTAATCTTTAGATCTTAGACCAATCATGGGCCCATCAACAAAAGTGAGGACATTTTGAACGGCTAATACTATGTGGCTAATGTATGTGCGGATTGCATGGATTGTTACCGACATCTGGTGTAATTGTCATGTCAATAGCACCTCTAGAAATATATTTACTTGGTGGTGTTTAACACTTATTTTACGTGCTGTATACTGTAGTTTTGGATTAGTTCTTCTTAATACAAATAAATTCATTTACAGTTTTTTTTTTTTTTTTATAAACAGCTCATGTATAGTACTTTTAGCATTTTTGTCAAGTTATTTTTTCCAGTTTCAACTGAACTTACACTGTAACATTTTGCCCTGGATAAGTGATGGATAGTGCGTAAAAAACATATTTCTCTTTGTGCAAAGTTTATGTATTATAACAACTTGTTTTTTTTTTTTAACAAAACCATAGAAAGTTGTACTTTTTTAGTAGAAGCCATGTGTAGAAGAGAAGAATCATAAATCAGACTAAATATTCTTTGTGCTAAAACTCATTCAGCACCGAAACTAATCAGATGTAGATGAAGATATTTTGGAGAGCAACAAATGAAAGAACCAATCTAGAGAATCATTATTTGCCTATATAGCTTTAATTTTTTGGGAAATTTTGTGGATCCCTAGTTTTTGGCACATTACCCAAATGGTGGAGAAGGAATACATATCAGTCCCATTAGTCATACACGAGAAAAAATAATCTACATCCCAGTCTCCCTCCTCACTAGAGAAAATATTTTTTGGGTCTTATTATCACCCAACATCGATCATGTATTAAGAATAATAGTCTATCATTTGAATAGCAATGAGAAATGCACCAATGGGTGACAGCATTATAATGCCATGCTATGCTTCTGTGAACTTGGCAATTTGCTCTGAATCACCAGCTCCCCCATGTGTGTTTGTGCTCTGTTTTGTCTGTGTGTCTGTTGGAGCTGCTGTAACCTACAGAAAATCTACAGCCACATCTCATATTTCTTTCTATCTTCATGACCGTGGCAGCAACGGCGCAGTGGGAATCCACTGACCGAGTACGCAATGCAGAAATAGAAAAGCTGAAGTCAGGGAAATTAAAGTTCAAAGGATCAGAGGAAAAGAACAATCAGAGAAGTTTTAGCTTAATGTTTTAAAGCACAGACCATAATGTCACTGTATTTGAGAACACAGCAATTGCATTATATAGTAAAAACTTTTTCTGTGGGTGTATAGGGCCCTCCATAACTATTGGCACACCTGGTCAGGATGTATGTGAAAAAACATAATTTACACTCACCGGCCACTTTATTAGGTGAGCTCGTTAACACTTCATTTCTAAGCAGCCAATCACATGGCGGCAACTCAGTGCATTTAGGCATGTAGACATGGTCAAGACAATCTATTGCAGTTCAAACCGAGCATCAGTATGGGGAAGAAAGGTGATTTGAGTGACTTTGAACGTGGCATGATTGTTGGTGCCAGAAGGGCTGGTCT
>NW_015151067.1:221064-230760 GCF_000732505.1 Cyprinodon variegatus | reverse complement strand
GCCGGTGAGTGTATATTGTTTTACTGTACTGTAGAACTGAATGACTTCCCTCTTTCTTGGAGTGAGGTTACTCAAGCCGAGTAAAGTAACCTGATACTGCCTATTATATTATCAAGACATTTGCTTTAAGATAATTTGACTCAACTAGAATAAAAAGAAATTGCTTCAAAATCGTCTCCATTAGAGTAATTATTATTATTATTATTTTTTTTTTTTATGTACCTAAATGAAGCCAGTTACGTCCTGATGTCATTAACATTATCTGCCTTACGTACTGAAATGTATTGCTGGGAAAATACTTCTGTTACACATTCTTATTGAATTGTATTATTTTGTTGGTTTACTAAAAGGTGAACCTTTTAAATCCTTTAAAAGGGTTTCTTCTAGGATTGCTTAAACGATCTTCTTCCAAACTGTAAGCACCTATTTAGGCTCTGTGTGCAAGAAAGGCGTCCTCACAATGTTATGCTGTTGTCATCAAATATAAAGGTTCAGTGGAGGAATTTCACAAATATTTGAAAAGACCTACCCTCTTCACTTAAAAAAAATGCTCATGCACTACCCTGTACCCAGAGAGGGAACTCCTATTAAACCATGCTAGATCATGCACAAGCGCATTTCTCCTTGAGGAGCTGAGGAGACACAATGATAAGACAGTCGTTCAGATGGAGGGACCATCTCACCCATATTTATATATTTTAAAAGTTTCCCCCAAAATAAGACTACTGGTACATTACAAAATAGATACAAGTACCCTGTGGCCACCGTATAACTACCAATGATGAAAATAAGAAAATATAGATACACTTCTCTCTTCTGAAGCCTTTCTCTTCTTTTCATACACTTTGCAAACCCTTTTTTTTTTACGGCCCTCAGTCATTTTCAAGGAACCGCAATGAGAAAGGCAGGCTTCAATGACTTGCTGAAACCGTAGATCACCACATTAAACTGCGCATGCTCAGAAAAAGAGTTAACTGAGGACGAGTACGTAGGAGGGAACTAAGTGAACATGTCACCAGAACAATTGACAATTACGGGGACCACTCATTTTGATCATCCACCTGGAAAAAGAAAACACTTTTAACATTAGAAATGCTATAATCAGAATGATGTGCAATGTTAGTTTTGAAATATTCATTTGAAAATACTTGCAAAAACTTTTATTATTTTTATTTTTTAATTTAGAAGGATGCATTCTTACTAAATAGCCCTTTTAAGATTGTTTGGGATTTGTAATGTTAATATGACACAATGTTTAAGAGGTATAAATACCTTTGCAAGGCTGTGTAGCCTAAAATGGATATATAGAAAAAAAAGACATACTGTATGGACTTCAAAGCCTATTTGTTTATCACATTTTCTAAAAAAAAAAAACTGTTGCCAAAGGGCAACTTGTAACATAGTTAGCTTGGGTTGTGTGTAATATTTGGTTTGTGCTTCAATATCTTTTCATTTCTCCTGGTGTACAACCTTTGTTCGATTGCACTTGTGGAAATTCCATCTCACTGACAAAGGAGGAAAAAAATCCATAGTCCTCTGTGGTGATCATATTGCATTAGAGCCTGTAAATATTTAAAAGGCTTTGAATATCATTGCCGTTTTCTGCAACAAAGTAAACATAACTATGTCAATAGGGTTTCCTACTGCCAGCCCAGAGTTTGTTTGTTGTAGAGGAGAAAAATTGCTTTCATGGACCTGGATCTATATTAGCAAATATGCTTTTTGCTTGGATATGTTGTGTTTTGCAAATGCTGAAAGGTTGCAGAACTCTGTAAATTTGTCAGAATTGCTATTCTAATTTATACATTGGCATGAAACAGTATTTGTCCCCCATGGGGAGTTTTTCTGTCTAACAGATCTACTGTAAAAGTTTCAGATCATTCAACTTGTGTTAATATCAAATAAATATAACAGAAATTTTAATACAGAATACAGTTTTTTAAACAATGATTTCAATCTTAAAAAGAAAAGTTAAATAAAACCATTTTTTTTATTGATAATCTTAAAACCTGAAAATGGTTTTGCCACAATTGGCTTCAAGAACTACTTTTTGTTGCACATCTACAAGTGATTGTTTAACATCCTCATAAAGTAACTTTGACCCAATTTTCTTTGATGAATTGTTTTAGTTTAACCACATTGTGGGATTTTCAGGTAGGAACAGTGTTTATGTTAATGTCACAGTGTCTCAGCTGAATTTAAGTCTGTACTAATTGTGCTTTGGATCATGCTTCTGCTGTGTTTCCAGGTGGTCTTGAATTTGCTGTCTCTGTTATTCTTTTATTAAACTGTTAATCTCCATCAAGAATAGCTGAAAAGTACCAACGTAGCAGGGCAAAAACACTATACTTTCACCAAAATCTGTGACTTTCACGGAAACCTTTTATCTATACTATGTGCTAGTTTTTGGTGTGATTTAACCAAATGTTGCAATATATCCCAAAAACTTTATATAAAATTAATTAATAATAAATTGTGTGATTGGGAAATTAGGCTTAAAGGGGTCATAGAATGCAAAAACCGAGTTTAAATTGTCATAGATCAATAAGCATAGTTCAGTGGGTGAAATGGACATACAGAGAAGTTCAAACCCCATCGACACCTCCTTTCTCTGCAAATCTCACAATTCTAAACTTCCACCATAAAATGGACAAATCCAAACGAAGCACTAAATTTATGTCAACTTGGGAATGTTGCCTTATTTGGTTCTGGCCTGTACTTTTGTCACACCCTGAAATTGACATACAGACCAGCCCACTGCTTCACTGGCCCAAGAACATGAATAAAGGTAGATGTAAGACACTAGTCCAGCTGTTTAGCCCACAGTTGGCTTTGTGTTTATGAGAATTACAAAGCAGGCAGTTTCGCTATTGAAAATGAGCCAGAACCACAAGTGTAAATGCAGTATTCCAGGCTGCATGGAGAACGGGGAAATTGTTCACAGTCTTCCCAAGGATCCGAAGACTTGACAGGCATGGATTATTTTTGTGTATCAGAAGATCTCTACAAAGTTTGATGCTCAGCTGTTCCTTTGCTCTAAGCATGTTACCGAAGACAGCTTATAAAATCTTGGACAGTTCAAAGCAGGATTTGCTAAACTTCTTTTACTGAAACGAGGGGCTGTTCCGACCGTTAGGCCATCACAACCACAAGCTGTAAGTATTATGTTGTCGCTAAGCTGTTGATAGCAATACTAGCATCAACAATTTGATGTTTGAATGAGTGAGTGTTTGTTGCTATGATGCCTCTTTGCTCAGCAGCTTCTCTCGATGTAAACCAACCAATCAGCGCATACAGTAGCTCAACTAAATATTCATGAGCATACCATAAAAGGTTTCATTCTAAGATTTTTTAACCAGGCTTGCATTAGGGCTCATAGAACAGCAAATATTCCCTTTTCAGCCCAACCAATGTTACACACCCTATTCAGAGACCTTAATGACCAGCACCAAATACCCTATATAATCATTCTATGACCCCTTTAAGTAAAAATCCAATCTGGAAACTCTTATCAGTCTCACCTGGACCACCTGCCTTATTCAAGTTCCAGCTAATCTACGTTGGGACTGCCTCCCCTCTGAAGCCAATCGTAGTTAAAGATTCCCTTCATTCAGGTCCTGGCTTAGCTTCCCTCCTGCATGCCAACCGAACGTTCACCCACCTCCTCCTCATTCTCAGGATATTCTCAGTCCCACTCGTCATCTTGCTTATTCTACCATCAGTGGTCACAAGGGGAAGACTACTTTAATCCTTTTCCTATGTTACTCATCCAATCGCATGTAAATTTGCAGCATCAAAGTCTTCTGCTGTGGTCATGTCAATAAAATCTTTTTAATTACATCTTTTCTCAGTGTGAGTCTCTCCTGGTTGAGATGTGAGATGGGCTTTTATGGGTGTTTTAATCTAGTTGTTAAGCAGTGGGGGTAACCTTTGAACTGTCCCATAGATACCATACTTGTATTATTGTTTTTGTGTTTAACACACACTGCCCATAACTGAATCAAGTGCAGCTTGATTCAGATTTTCTTCTGGGGAACGGGATGTTCGCCCTCCCCACAATTACTCTCTTGGACTAATTATGGTTTGCTTGCAACTCCTTGGAAAGTTCTCTATTGTTCCATATATCCTCCTTTGGTTCATTAATGCATAATGAAGCTACCATTGTGGTTTCCTGCCGTCCCAAATTAGATTAGAAATCTCAGGATCAGCCATTTAGACAAACAGCTTATAATGAATATTTGCTTTCGTACTTTCTAACCTCTTCTGTTTTGGATTTATTCCAATAGGAATAACATGTTATGTTTTTTTTTCAGAATTCTAGCCTACTCCATGTAGTCAAATAGGTGACCCCCCCCCCCCCTTTTGTGGACAGGCAGTGATGTGGCCTGGTTGTAGTTTAGTTTAGCTTATTTATTTAGAGAACAGGGACAACGCACAGTAAACATGAACCTCAAGGGAGAGATGCATTGTACCAGGTTATAGCTCATGTTCTACTGTAATTTCCACCCATAGTCCCTGGCCAGGCCAATGTTATACTAAAATACATAAAACATCATAAATTCATGGATAACGGCATTTACATTGACCATATTTATAAAAGGAAATCATGAACAACAATTAGATTACAAAAAAGTTGATAAACACTTATTCAAAAGTAAACTCTTGCTGTATGATGGTGGTGTTAGTAGGGAGCATGTTTTCAAATTGGGAAATTTTGTTTGCATTACTTTTTTTCCTTAGATATGAAACTATTTTCTTTCTTACATTATTTACTGAAGCTTTGAATAAAAAGAAATAAAAACAAATCTAATATTGAAAATATATACACGTTTGGAATATATATCTTTTATTTTTGCCTACTAAGTGAAGTTGTCTACGCTCTAGCATTAGAAAAGAAAAACTGCAATGGGTCTAAGATGTGGAAGACTTGACATGGCAGCACAACTGCACAGGGTTAATTAATTATTTATGAAGGATTTATACTGGTTAAGCTGCAAAATTTAGTGAGAACGTGATCATTTTCCTTTTCTTCTTACTTGGTGTTTTGCAGATCTTCACAGAAAAATGAGCGCACCCTTTGATGTACAGTCAGTTTCCTTGACTGTCATTGTGAAATAGTTCTCCTTGACAGCCCTTCCCCAGTGTTTTCATTGAATCATTATCTGTGCTAATGTTTGCACTCAAACTCCTTTTTTTTCTTCCCTCTTTTGTCTTGCAGCTCCATACTGACCTCGATAAGGGGGACAGTTCGGTGAAGTACACCCTCTCGGGGGAAGGTGCTGGCTCCATTTTCACAATTGACCAAACTACGGGGGACATCCATGCCTTAAGGAGTCTTGACAGGGAGGAGAAGCCTTACTACACCCTGCGGGCCCAGGCTGTGGACATTGACACCAATATCCCTCTGGAGCCAGAATCTGAATTTGTCATCAAGGTCCAAGATATCAATGACAATGAACCAAAATTCCTGGAGGGACCTTATACAGCCAGTGTACCTGAGATGTCACCCGTTGGTAAGAGACCATACAGAGTTCTATGAAGTCTATTCTTTGCAGGGAAAAAACTTTCTCTTATTTTTGATAAACAAAAAACAAGTTCAGCTCTGGAGCAGAATGGTTGCAACCAGCGGGGGTAAAGCTGCTCCACCTAACAGATTGTGACATTTCAGAGAACCATTTTATTCTTGGTGTGCCCCTAGTACATTTCCCAGCTTTATCTTTAAGAAGGGGGGCAGATCAAAGTAAATTGCTAGGAGGATGGTTTTCTCTTGATGTGAATCACAATGAAGACCTCAAAACATGTAATACATCAGTATCGGAGGGGATGGCTTGAAAGCAAGGAAAATATGATCCCCAAATCAAAAGCTTCACTGTAATGTTTACCATAGGAGATACTTTCAAGTTTCTCTCTGTACAAAAAACAGACTTTACTGCTTTGACCATGAAAGCAAAGGGAAGTTTTTCTTTTTTTCTTTCTGTTGGATTCATGTAACAAGTTATTAAAATTATTATTTAATTTAAACCAAGGTCAGGCCACCTTTCTGTAAAAACAATGAAGAGCAAAACTGTTGCTCATCTTCATTATTAATTCAAAATCTTTCCCCAACAGATTCCCCTAAATCAGACAATACCCCTCAAACTGAAAATATTACATCGTAATGTGCAATGGGAGACAAGGCAGTCTGTGATTACAGATTACCTTGTGTTTATATTAACACAGTGTGTCAGTATACATATCAATATTCTCAACATAACGTTGGGATGTCTGTTTAGTTTTACAGCAGTAAGCAATGGATACCAATTCAGACAACAAAGAGACTTTAAATATGTTCAACTACACAACCAACGTAAGAGAGCAGAGACAGATTGGGGAGTGAAAGAATTCATTGCTGGATGGGAAAAGGATCGTCACTAATGACAGGCATAACAGTGTCACCGCTTGTCAGCGATATTTTAGTCCAGCAGTTTAGTGCTATTTTTCTGAAAGACATAATTCTGAGAGATTTTGTGTGGTGATGGATTTTTAGAACTTGAAATAGATCACAGAGCAGAATTTCGGGTGGTTTGCAATTTCATCTGTTTTCTTTTTAGAAGCAATTTAGCATTGTGAAGGCTCAGAACAGGGGACCCAGTATTCGAGGCAGACAGTCAGTCTCAAAAGTTTTTTATTCAAAACTGACAGATTTAAAGTAACAGCAAGTACTACTAAGGCAGGAAAAACCCGCAGGAGGAAAGCACAGGTTAGTGATGATGCCTATCTGACAGAGGAACGTGTAAGTCACTAACCTGGTCTTTTAGATCAGTCCTGATCCAGCCGGTCAACTGCCAAAAAGATGCAGCAGATGCTGCCCAGAGAGTCCGAGATGTATATGGAGGACGGAGAACAAGCAGAAGACCAGGTCCAGGCATACAAAGGAAAGATAATTCGCAGTGCAAAGCCAAAGCCGGAGTTGAGAACGTGGTCAGGATTCAGAACCAGAAGACTAGAAGTCCAAAGAGGTTCCAAAGGGAAATCCAGAAAGGTGTGAGGAATTAGTACTAGGTTCGGTTAACAGATAGAATCCTGGTAGAAGTCAGAGGACAGGTCAGTCAAACAGATTAGATTGGAACAGGCAGGCTCAGTGGATGATAGGAAGAACAGGTCAGGATCAGGTAATCAGTAACACTAAGGTACCCTAGAACAAGAATAACCTGGCACTGATGACTGATTAGAAGGCTGGTTAAATAAAAGCTTTAGCAGATGGATAACATGAACTACAATGATAAAACGGGCAGAGATTGGCAGCTGAATGAAATGAGTAATCCAGCCAATCATCAGCGCCAAGATCATGACAAGCATTTATTATTTCAACTTTTGTAAGATCAGGCCCTGGAGACTAAATCTAAGATATTAGACATTTAGTGATACATACAATTAATGCAAAAGAAAGAACAAGTTATGAGTAAACATAACGAACACTAACAAAACGTCAATAGTGAGACAATATGACATAGTAGTTAGGAGTTCAGATGGTTATGAGTTTCTACCTTGTAGTGTTTATTAACTACATTACAGAAAACATTGTCTCACTAAAGGTCCTATGGAAACATGGTACTCTGTATATGGGAATTTGTTTTAGTGGCTAGTAGATTGGATAAATCCAACAAACATTAAACCAAGCAACAAATTATTCCATAATCCTTTGTCAATAAATAGTTTATCCCTGAATCATTTAGAGAATGTGGCAGATTAAAAACATTATTTCAGGGGGGTGTAATTACCGCAAAATGAAGTCTTATGCTTAATCAATGTGTTTGTTTTGCAGCCTGCACATAAACTTCTCCTTTATGGTTATTAATGTTTCTTTTAACATCAGACTCATGCATTTTCCTTAAAAAAAATCCCATTCAGAATCGGATCAGTGTTCAGATGGCTTTAATTCTTATCTCCCAGCCTCATGCTTAAAAAAAAAACCATGTAGCTATATATTTTGCAATTTGCAGTGTTAATTGTTTTTCGTTAGACCACTACTGCTATATTCTTGAATAACAGTATTTAATAAAGTTGGATAGTTTTTAATTTCTCAAGAATTCTGAGCATTTGTTGTTCTCATTCAAGCATTAGATTTTCTTTCCATTGTATAAATGGAAATCAATTTTACCGCTTTAGAGCCTTATGTTATGTAAAAGCTGTTACCTTTGTTGCATTGGAATGTGTGGGAGTCAAAGGTGCTTCAAGGCTTTTACACTTTCAACGCATTCAGGCTGTGCTTGTTGAGGCTCTGCTCTTTTTGCATTAAGAGGAAATGTGTTATCTCATCTCTTCTATACACATGTTTAACACCCTACTAGTACTGTATTTCTAATCAAGCATCTCGCAGAGACACTAATCTCTCTCCCCTTCACCTGATGTTTTAATTTCACTGTTACCATCAACACTGAATGAAAAGCCATTTTAACATATAACGAGTTCTTTACAGGCATCCGGAAGCTTAACGGAATAGAAAATGACCAAGTTAAGTGCCAACCCTCTGGTCAGTGCCTCTCGATCATAAAGGGATCCCACACATCCTGCAATTTTCATCTTCATCTAGTATATTTTTACACCACCCAGGTGGGGGAGTCATTTTAGGCAATCTGCACATGTTGTGAAACTGTAAAAGTGGAATCCGTTATATTTGAGCATTCATTTTGGATTGCCTTTTTTTTCTCTTAATGTAAAAGCAGTAAAGCAAAACTTCATACATGTAGTCATCTTGTCATTGTTGCGTATGCTCTAATGCTCTAATGACTTCATACATGTAGTCATCTTGTCATTGTTGCGTATGCTCTAATGCTCTAATGTAGGAGAAAATAGATCCTACCTCCCCCCACTATATAAAAAGCAGAGGTAAAACGAAACATAACAAACAAAAGCAGAATAAAATCAACAACAAAAATTAGGATATATGATATTTATTATTTATTTACTATTATATTATTCTGCTTTTATCAGTGTTTTCATAAATGTTAGAACTCAAAGTTTATGTATACCTTTCTTAAAGATCAGTGAAAAGGTCTTTACTGATACTGCAGATGTAAAAGACGCCTAATATTGGATGAAAAGCGTTTTACCTGTTCTCCACTGTTATTTTATGATCTTTCCCCTATTTGGAGGCTGAGGAGAAAGTGCTTTGATCAAATGAGATCACCGTCTGGCTACAATACTGCACTTCAGATCCATTGAATAAGACCCACACTGCCATGTGTTTGGTTTTCAGCAGGCCAAACTAAAACAAATCACCTTACATTTAGACATCTATAATCATGTATCTTGTCTTAAAAGTTAATATTTAGTTTAAATGTCCAATTTGACACTACCATCTTAATGCAATACAATTTGTCAAATTAAATTATCCTAATGCATAGGTTTATGCATAGGCAAGTACTTTTCCCTCAGATTTATTATTTTTTATGTTTTAAGTTTTAAGTTTTAGTTTTGGAAAAGTTTCCCTTGAGGCTGATTTATACTCAGAAACCATGTCATCAGCATGTGTGTCCCCGTGAATGCAAATGTGCCTCGGCCCCTGCCGCAGATGCTCTCCTGCACCTGTCCAAAATAGTAGGTGACCGCAGACCGGAGGCCTCTGATTGGTCAAATCTACATCCGCTCTACACTGTGCGTATTTCCTGTTTGGTACTTAACAGCTTGTTTTTATTAGTATGACCACCATTTGTG
>NW_015151067.1:192063-220581 GCF_000732505.1 Cyprinodon variegatus | reverse complement strand
AAAAATATCTGCAACAAGCTCACTGCGACACACTGCTGTGAAAGTATAACGAGCCCTTTAGACTGGGTCAGTGTTATATGATAGCAAAGAATCTCTGCATAGTTACTTACTGTAGCTCTTGTGAACCATCTGAAAAGCATACTGTACTGGGAATCCTTTGGAAAAACAGTTAGTTCTTGTTGGAAACAGCCTGTGTCAAACACATTAGTATTTGTTCAACTTTTCTGGTTAACTAATTGTAATTCAACAGTATGAATTGGTTAAGGGGTTACCTAGAGAAGCAGATCAAGGCTGTCTGTAGTAGACACCCTTACAGGAAACAAAGTAGAGCCCTTTAAATTTATAACAAAGTTAAATAAAACTCCAGCTTAAACAGGGTAGACACGCTAAAAGACGAGTATGTCTAGATGGGACAGAAATTGTTCAATTTAAAAATATGTTTGGGAAAAAATGCTTATGTTTAATCAGCAGTTGATGCTTAGAAAATTGGAAGTCTACCATCGTAAAACTGCTCCTGATTCTGCTCTGTTTTCTTAATGGGAACATTGTTCAATGAGCAGTTGCAGAAGAGCTTTTTTAATCAAATTTTAATTGCTGCTTTGTAAAACCAGAAAAGTGCAAATGCAATCATACAACAGGGATACTAAATATGGTCCCACACATTATTTTCTCCTTTCCACTCCTCATTCCACTCCATTGGCATTAGCAGCAGCTTTCTCACCGGTGACTCACCACTCATTAGTCAGGTGAGATCGTTCACTAAGCTGATGAACTTCAAAAGAGTCTGGATGTAGCTCTCATGTGGAAACAGATTAATTCAAGGTCAATATGTTGGGTTTCTTTTCTACTCTCTTCCACAGGGACGTACGTGACGCAGGTAACAGCCACAGACGCAGATGACCCAACCTACGGAAACAGCGCCAGAGTCGTATACAGCATCCTTCATGGTCAACCGTACTTTTCCGTTGACCCTAAAACAGGTAAACAAACACTTATTGAGAAATGTACATATAGGGTTTTCGTTGGGTTTTGAAGAGAAACTGTTTTCTAAATTCTATCGATATTAGCTACATATTCCAAAAATGAAAGAAAGCAGAAAAATAAAAAAGTTATGCATAAATGCTTTAACTGAAAAAAAAAGACTGAGATTTGAATACCAAGGGTATAGGTAAAAGAAAAAGAATAAAACAAAACAAAATTTGGAAATACAGCTTAAAGCTTTCTGACTTTTGTTTCAAAAAGTAAGCCATAACTGGAAAAGCAATAACACTTGAAATCTCATTAAATAAAGGCAACATATATATGGAGCACAACAAAAAACAAGAAATCAGCTGAAATAGGCCAGGACACAATTAAGAGTTAACAAAGAAAGCTAATGTGAGATTAGCATGCTAATAGTAACACTCACAGCTAATTACTGTGATTTTCAGACTTGTTTAAAATGCCCATGCACGGCAACTCCCTAGATGTCGACTGTTATGCAGATCATCTTATCTTCTGTCTGAACAGCAGGATTTATAGATAATTAAGTAAATGGATTCTCAAACTAAATGTTATATATTTGCTTTAGAAAATATGTCAAAGTTGTCCACCCATTAGAGAGTAGATAAAGTAGAAACAAATTAGGTATGGGCAGAATAGGAATTGCAATGATTGTCTTTGTCAGAGGAAAGTTGGCGATTTTTTCAGCATAATACTTGGAAAGTATAGTCAGAAAATTCAAAGCACACATTATTTATTTAAGTCTTAACATTTCTGCATACCATAAAGAGACAGTATTTATCAGCATAAATATTATTCAAAGATTACCTAAACTTAGGCAAGGCAAGGCAAGGCAAATTTCTTTGTATAGCACAATTCAGTACAAAGACAATGCAAAGTGCTTTACATGATTAAAATACAGGAAAATAAAACAGAATCAAAGTAAAATAAAAAATGCAGAAACAAAAAAGAATGTTAAAAACAGTTGGACTAAAGAAAATAAAAAAGTTGAACTAATGATGTTTCAGTTGAACTATTTAACTAGAACAGTCGAAGGCAATCCTAAACAAATGTGTTTTTAGTCTTGATTTAAAGGAACTCAGGCTTTCCGCACTTTTGCAGTTTTCTGGAAGTTTGTTCCAGATAAGTGGAGCATAGGAACTAAATGCTGCTTCTCCATGTTTAGGTCTGGATCTAGGCTGGAGCCAGAAGACCTGAGTGGTCTGGAGGGTCGATATACTGATAGCAAGTCTGTGATGTATTTAGGTGCTAAGCCATTCAGAGATTTATAGACTAACAGAAGTATTTTAAAGTCTATTCTCTGAGATACAGGGAGCCAGTGTAAGGACTTTGGAACTGGGGTGATGTGCTCTACTTTCTTAGTCTTAGTGAGGACACGGGCAGCAGCTTTCTGGATCAGCTGCAGCTGTCTGATCCACTTTTTAGGCAGACCTGTGAAAACACTGTTGTAGTAATCAATTCGACTAAAAATAAACGCTCAAATTCGTTTATCCAGATCATGCTGAGACATTAGTTCTTTTTATAAAAAAAAAAACTTACAAAACACATTTGCTATTTCAACATCATTCAGTTTTTTTCATTATTAGTGAATAATTGTCCTATATTCCTTAAGTAAAAATTGCACCATTGCTTGCATGACCAAGTTTTGGCTATAGGACAGACAGATGCACATTTGACTAAACAAAATTCTAGAACACAAAGGAGTAAGTTGTAGATTTCCAGTGACAGCGAAATCAGATTCAGTCATCAGCACTCCACTACCATGTTACACCGTCTGCATGAGATTTGATGCTGATATCTGGCACTTGACTTTCCCTAAACATGGTGTTGTACAATATGGATGGACATCTTTTTTTTAATAATAAAATAACAACTTAGTAGTACTGTCATATTGTTTTTAGGAAGAAGAGACTCTCACCTGGCAATTTGTTCAACTTTTCCAATCATCCTGTCATGAACTTCTGCTTTTAGCTCTACCCCTACAGCTCTAAAGTCAGACTTTGGGAGAAAAAAAAGGCAGAGTAACCTGACTTTGTCACATTCCATCTTATAGAAAGTAATGTCAGAACATGATGAAGTCATTTTTTTCTAATAAAAGTTTCACACTACAAAGTGATGGGTGCTGCTTTACTTGGCTGGGCAAAAAATAAAGTTTTGCTTTGCAATTTGGTCGTTGTCAACTATGGTTCTTGCTGTTCCACCAATATATGTTTCAAACAATCAGCATCGACATTTCTTCTGACCTTATCTGGGGTCTCATCCTGTAGCTTTTTTTCTTTACTGTTCAATATAATGTATTTTTTTTTCAAATAATTTTTTCACTCTGCAACATCTCTTTGCCAAGTCGATGGAAGAAACACAGTAATCCTACAGCGATCTGCTCAATGCAGATACCATGGATTTTTATACAAAGTTTAGATTTCGAAAAGGTAATTAATAATACTCATGAAGACATTAAAATAGAGAACTGCCCTAAAACATCATAATCACATATATCTATATTATGAGCTCACATATATTTATGTGAGCTCATATATTGTTAGGAGGGGCTATATCTGCTATCTACTTTGCATAGCCTCGCAGGATAGTAACCTAAACCCAAAATATTCTTTAGAAACATTGTATGATAAAATACAGTTGGACAAAAGAGTTTACCGCTGATTGTGAAAATTCTCCTACTTAGAAAGATAAGAGAGGTCAGTATTTTTTCATGACAGATAAACTTCAACAATGAGAGACAAAATAAATAAAAAATCTAAAAAATAGCCTTGTGGTATTTCTGAACAAAAAAAAATAAAGTATGGTTGAAAACAAGAAATTGTTCTCAAACAAGCAAGAAGTCTGGCCCATAATCCACCTGTAACTTATATTTTAAGAAGCTCTCCTGTCTTTAAAAAGCTAGCTGAATTAATGTCATCTGTCTGAATTAATTATGTGTATGTCCGAAGGCTTAAGGCTGATTTATACTCAGAAACCAGGTCATCTACATGTGTGTCGCAGTGAAAGCAAATGTGCCCCGCCCCTACCGCAGACACTTTAGAGCACCTCTCCAAAATTGTAGGTGACCGCAGCCAGTGCCACAGACACGAGGCCTCTGATTGGTCAAATCTACATCCGCTCTACACAACGCGTATTTCCTGTTTAGTACTTTACCAGCTTGTTTTGTTTGTATGACCGCCATTGTGGAAAATTACTCGTGAAGATGGACCAGCTGGAAGAGCGATGTTCGCGAGAAAGCTGGGACCCTTTTACCACCTGGATCCCCGCTCTTTTTCACCCATATGTCCCTCTGTTGTCGCACAAACTTGCCCCCACTTCCTCACCGCCTCTGCCGTACCTAGACCCAAAGCTAGTTTGTGATTTCCCCTCTTGCTTTGTGGCACGGAATAACATAGCACAGGCCACGCTTTAATATTTGGCATAAATCTAAATATCTGCGACGAGCTTACTGCGACACACTGCTGTGGGAGTATAACCAGCCCTTTAAACAGTACAAATCTAAACTCAACCATAGCAAAGACTTTGATGGGGCAGTATTCAAATTGCCATGTTTCGGTTTGAGGAGCAGAGATGACTGACGTATCTCTCAAACTTGTAGTCATTGGCCATTCCACCCCTGTAGCGTGGCATGCATCTGATGTTTGCACACTTTCTAAATGTCACCAGAGCGTATCGCGAGTCCTTATTTTCTGTCTGCTCCTCCAATTTCTGCTCTCCACCAGCCCTTCTTCCTTGCTGTCCCCCCCTCCCCTACCCGCTTACACACTCACAATTAATCTTTACTGATATATGTTACAGAGGGGCAGACCCAGCAGCACAGCCCTTTGTGGAGAATTAATACTATGAGGCAAAACAGACTTTTTTTTGTAACCTCGAGAACCAGAAAACATTTATTTTTTGTGCAGAGTATATAACAAGCTTTAATGCCACACTACACCATATTCTCTGAACTGACAAAGGATTTTCTCGATTTGTATATTTGGAACTGAAAGTGGAATCAACAGATTACGTTATTTTATGATTAATTTGGTGGTGATATGAGAGTAGGCCGACTAGTAATGTACCACTGTCTAATGCAGATAAATATTTAATCTCACTTTTTAATCTCCGTATTAAGGTAAACATACTATTGAGATTTTGGGCACAGCAAAAGCAGCAAATACAGAATAGAGCAAAGATCATCTTTAATATATCCAAATACATGTCTTGGTAGGACACAGTGTCATTACAGTTTAAGATCTAAGTTGAAGTCCTTAGCAGACAGCTTTAATGTCATTTAACAAGGACATAGTTCCTTTTTTCGTCTTGAATTGTTTCATAGATTATTAAACTCCAAAAACAGAGGACGTTGTTTCTGATTAATTCTAACCTGATGACCCTGACCCTGTTAGTCTGTGAAATGGAGTTGTACAAGCTCTAGACTGATTTGTAAACCTAGTTGGCTGCTGAGGTTGCTAACTTGTGGCTGGATGTTTAAGAGGTATAAGACTATAAGTTAAAAGTAATACTATGACATGGATATTTACCCATTATACATTTTTTAATTGAAGATCCATGAGACCATATTATAAATAACTACCAGTACTGGCTCATGAAATATCTTGACATTGGTATTTTGAATCGATACTAATATTGTCTAATGAAGTAATGTGATATTTGTCAGAATCTATTTTTTTCTTACATTGCTTGTAATTAATAATTGTTTGATACTCTGACTTTTTTCAGGCAGTGTTGGTTTGCTGAAATAAAGCAATGTTTTTTTTTTGTTTGTTTTGCCTCATTGACAGAATTTTCTTCTCTATCTTTTTTGTTGATAGATGATGTCAGAACCAGGTGAGAAGGGGTTGGGGTAGTTTATAGAGCGTGACTGCTCTAAATCTGAAATAACTTCATACTGCCAGAACTGTGTTGCTGTTCCCCCGCTATCTGGGGCATTTCAATGCATATGGAAATAGATTCATGCATATCACACAGCCTGATAAGGTGGAATCTTTTGCTGATCGCTCTACTCATCCCAGGGTTTTGCAGGGCACCTACTGTGATTATATTTCAAAGTGGTGGTGGGGAAAAAAAAGTCTTACTGTTAAAGCAAATGTTTGTCATGCTGGGGCTGCCACTATCTCCAAATGTGCAGAAGAATAGGAGGGCAAATACTAGGAGGTAAAAGGTGAACAAAGGGAGATGCGGGGGATGCCAACAACATGCATAAATCTGCATGCATTCTGCAAAGACCGATGACAGAGCTTTCCAAACAACCAATGTTTCACAGATTTGCGTATGGAATGAAGAGAACCCCAATGTAATTAATGGAATAGTAGCAGGGGAAAGTTTATTCCAACCTGTGCTGCATGCTTCTCTGCAGCCTGCCAACCTCCCACTGACCTCGCTATTAATCTGCAGTACAAACCCTCTCTGATCTCAGGGCCTCAGATCCTCAAGTGAATCATTATATGGCTTCAACGATGCTCCCTATTGAATGTCAAGTGTTTCCAGTTTGTAAGGTGACCTCTATTTTCGGCCTCATACTTCTGCAGCTTCATGCGGAGGAGTGAAGTTCTTTTCTAGCAATATATTGTGCAGTTTGAAGTAAATTGAGCACTTTTTCTGCTTGCCTTGTATATAACACTTGCTTTTTTTTCATGTCACTGTCACTATTTCCCACTATCTACTTATTTTTTCTTTTGTTTTGTCTTCTGTCTCTTCTACCTCTTACCTCCATAAATCTTGCTTTTATACCAGGAGTAATAAAGACGGCTTTGCCAAATATGGACAGAGAAGTAAAGGAAGAGTACCAGGTATTAATCCAAGCCAAGGACATGGGCGGCCAACTTGGAGGACTGGCTGGGACCACCATTGTCAACATTACCCTCAGTGATGTTAATGACAACCCACCCAGGTTCTCTAAAAGTAAGTGTACTTTCCAGATGGATTTTTTTTTTTCTTTTTTCTTTATCTCTTTGTTATTTTATATTTTGACTGTACACAATGGAGTGGGGGGTATAATATGTGTAGTCTGTTTAAGTTAAATTTCTACATGATGTAATAAAGAACCTTTTAATATATATATCACCTATTATCTACACCAAATACCCTGAAGCAGTTGGTTTAGAGAGCTCTCTTCATAAGCAGCAAGCTCATCTGCATTCTTCATCACATCCAGTACTTTGTTGGGTGATCCCTGGGTCCTGATTCCTCAAAATACAAAAAACTAAGTGTATTGAAGAGGTTAACAAAAATGAAAACTAGCAAATTTTCAAGGCACTTTATTAATATTTGTTTGTCTTAGTCTGTTAATGTGATTTACTTTTTCAGTGGTGTATTGTATTGCCTAGTATATGGAATAAATCATCATTAGGGGAACAAAATAATAAATAGAAGCAGAATATTTCTAACATTCTACTATATCAGTCTCTGCTACCCTCACATTGACCCATGAAAATGGAACAGGGTGTGCACCATTTAAAAATGAATAATACAAAAAAAACTATTTTTAGAAGGATTATAGAAGCAACATACCAGGTTATGACTTCTCTAACTGAAATGGTACTTAAGTTTAAAGATTTGAGAACCTTTGTGTGTTGGAATTACTTGTTATAAGATCAGCGAACTTTAGCATTCATAGAGCTGTTTTTGTCCCTGTTGAACAAAATGTGATTTTTCTATAGTAAGGCAAGGCAAGGCAAATTTATTTGTATAGCACAATTCAGTACAAAGACAATGCAAAGTGCTTTACATGATTAAAATACAGGATAAAACAGAATCAAAGCAAGTAGGAAAACATAAAAAAAATGTAGCAAATAGTAGCAAAATGTTTTTGATCCAACACCTGCCGTTCAAGGGAAAACAAATTATGATTTTATTTCTTTATTTCAACGCACCTGCAGAATCAGCTGCAGCTCTGGAGTGGGGGGTTGCAGACCACTTGCCTTGTTGAAGTCCAGATCTTAATTTGACTGAGGCTTGACATTTAATGTCCACTAACTCTTATTACCTGATCTAAAATTAGAAAAAAAGAGTCAGAGAACTTCAATAGAATAGAATAGAATAAAATAGAATAGAATTGAATAGAATCCTTCATTGTTCCACAATGGGGAGAGTATGGTGTAACAGCAGCAAAGCAAAAGGCATTATAGTAAAAAGGTCAAACAGTCGACACTTTCACACACTGTTGAATAATAAATACTGTACAGTAAGAGATAAAAATACATATCTGATGTAAATATTCTTCAGTCACTTTACAATAATAAATAACCTGAATATATAGATATATAAATACAGATATATAAGTGTGGGTGTGTGTGTGTGTTTACAGCTAATTTTGGAGACCTACACATTTCCTCCGTTTCACTATTATTTTCAGTTATATGATGTCCCATCACATAAATACCCACAAACAAAATACATTAAAGTCAGAATTTTTTGACAGCCTTCAGACAAGTTCTTGGATTATTTACACTTTAGGATGAAGAAAACACAATGACCTTATGCATCTTCACACATGCTTTGACAATAAAACAAACACTCAACAATTATATCAATGCAGGGGGTTTTCATCATCATTTCTCGGTCTAATTGCTTTTCATTATTTGTCATTATGCTCCGTCGTGAGCAGTGGCCTGTTTATGTGCTGTGATTGCATCTATAGCTACAACTCCTAGCAAATAAAACAGGGTAGATGTTATTCAGCTGGCGTCTGTCTATATTTAGATCAGATTTGAGATTTGTTGCTTCAACATCAGGGATTCAGTCAGTGTGTTTAAACTCCGTATTCCGTCCCATAAGCTGCTGCTAAAGCAGATTAACTCGATTGTACCGTTTACTAAATAATGCAGAAAGCCAGTATTTAAAATAACATAAGGCAAACCAAAACATCTGCTTCTATGCATACTTCAAGCACGTGTATTAAAGTGTATGCTAATTATATTCTTGATAAGAGCAGCAGGGGAGCAGGAACAGTAGAGCAAAAGATACTCCGCCGTATTGATGCAGCTTCTTTGTGTGCTTGAGGTGACACTGAGCGCTCTACCCTGAATGTAAATACAGCCGTTCAGACGGTCAAGCTCCTCTGGCTGCAAGGAAAAGATGATATTTCCATAATGCTGTCACAGCACTGATGCCTGGGCCAAGTATCTCAGCCCCTCTGTCCTGTCCCATTCTCTTTTTGTCTTCCAACGCTTGCCTCTATAGAGGCGGTTCTAATTTTAAGGAGTGACAAAAATTCCCTTTAAAGATTTTGCTATTTCTGTGAAAAGCTATTTGTTCTCTTACAGATTTGCTGTGTTTTCACTTTCTTTGACACACTTACAGATCAATATAAATGCATGTGAGATAACATGCTTAAATACTAAATATGGCAAGTGTTCAAACTTTATTGGGTTAAATTTTTCCAATGTAAAAGGTGAAAAGATTTTTTTTTACATATTTTCCAATTTACTGGCCACATGCAGGCCTAATTCCTTGCCGATCTGTACAATTTTGAAATCACTTACTGCAGACTTGTCTATATGCCTGTTTGAATAAATGGTAAATCAAGTAATCACATGATAAATTTAAATAACTTAAATAATTTGCATTTGTATACTTGTTTTCTTTGTGTACCGTTTGTGGGACAAAAGGTTTTGCCTAAGTGCATCAATATCTGCTCACCTGTCTCCTATAGCAGTGATTCCCAATCAGGGGCTGGCTTTTTTTTTTAAGTCACTTGCGGAACTCTCAAGTCCTGTTTTTTGGCAAATTCCTGAACTGTTTTTGATACTTTGTGCGGCTTTGATACCATTTCTCACCCCATTCTTCTCAATAGATTATCCTATTTTGGCATCTCTTACACCCCTCTTGACTGGTTCCGCTCATATCTCTCCGACTGCACTCAGTTTATTCAACTCAAATCTTTCACATCACACCCTTCCCCTGTCATTACTGGTGTCCCTCAAGGCTCAATTCTTGGCCCCCTCCTCTTCATCACTCACCTCACACCCAGCTTTTTTTATCCAGTAAACCCACTTCTTCACTCCCCTCCTTATCTCTTACTAACTGCCTACTTAAAATTAAAGACTGGTTCACGTTAAACTTCCTTAAATTAAACACTGCTAAAACCAAACTCCTCCTCGTCCCCACTAAATCCACCCTATCCAAAATCAATAGTTTCTCACCACCCATTGACAACTCGTTGGTCTCCCCCTCCCCTCAGGTCAAGAGTCTGGGTGTCATCCTCGACTCCTCCCTCTCCTTTCAGTCACACATAAATAAAATTACCTGGTCTGCATACTTCCACCTTCGCAACATTAACCGTCCCTGTTCCTCCCTCACCACTTACATTGCCTTTGTCCTTATCCACAGCCTCATCAACTGCCGTCTTGATTATAGTAATTCTCTTCTTTTCGGCCTCCCTCATAAATCCCTTCATAAACTCCAACTTCTTCGGAACTCAGCTGCTTGTGTCATCACAAGAACCCCCTCTATTCATCATATTTCCCCTGTCCTTTACCAACTCCATTGGCTCCCAGTTCAATTCAGAATACAATTTAAAATCCTTCTATATACTTTCAAAGCCATCCATAACCTTGCTCCTCCATATCCGTCAGACCTCCTTCACATTGCCATCTCCTCCCGCTCCCTTAGATCCTCCTCCTCCATCCACCTCAATGTACCCCCAGCTTGACTTGTCACCATGGGGAGCAGAGCCTTCAGCCGCTCTGCTCCCCAGCTCTGGAACTCACTTCCTCCTGACCTCCGCAGTATTGACTCTCTCCCTTTATCCAAAGCCAGACTCAAAACTCATCTGTTCCAGCTCGCTTATTTGTAAATACACTGCTCTTGTCCCTATCCATAACTGTTTTTTCATTTTATTCTGTGTAAAGTGACCTTGAGTGTCCAGAAAGGCACTGTTAAATAGAATGTATTATTATTATTATTATTTCTTTATTATCTCCTAGCACCCCAGTTTTATGATTTTTAATTTCCATGCCCCTGTTTCCTGGTTATCATGTCTGACCAAGCTTAGTTAAGCACCCCACTCAGACCAAACCCAGATCTCAGAGTAACAGGGCCAGACGGTGAAATGATGATGTGTCCAGGAACATGAGACAGCCTCTGTGCAAACAGCTGTGTGCAAAACAAGATGTTTAAGAATGCATACTCATTGTCTAATCAGACTGTTGATCTGGGATGTACTTCACACTATAGAATTCAGTATTTATCATGAATTGCTTTGTATGTGATACCTAGCTGACAATGCTCCCCAGGCAATAACAGGCAGCAACAGTGCTCAGAGCAGCCAGTCATAGGGACCCTCAAGTCATATGCGCTCTCACATCTCTTTCCTTTCTGTGTGCGATGGGAGACAGGTGTGCACCAAGGCAGTGGGGAAAAGGACGGCAGTTGTCATGAGAAATGTAGGAGTGCTTGACTATCAGATCTGAAACATGTGCACAGACACAACACAGCTCACAGTATGCACACAGGCCACTCTAGTACTGTATGTGGGGGAAACTAAAGCATCCAACTATAATCTATTTAACCCTTTAACCCTTTGTCAAAGGTTAAAGTAAATTTTTAATTTGGATATATATATAATATATATATATATATATTTATAAACTGTTTATGCACACATTTCTATATGGTGGTTATATGTGTCGGGCTCTCTTTTATCTTTTCCAACAACAACACTGAACACCTCATGCCATTTTTAAGTTTAAAATGGGTAAAAAAGACATTCCTGAGGCAATTGACTTCAGTAAAACAAGGTAGAAACACATTTACAAATGTGGAATAAAAGAAATATGAGTGAATCTTCCCAAGAGTCAACAATCAACAATCATTCTCTAGAAAACACATTGGGAACTCATTAAGGAGGTCAAAGAAGGATCAAAAAGAATCCAAAATCTTATAAACAAAGGGGAGAGATACTGTATGCAGGGCAAAAATTTCATATTTAAGATAAAAAATAGCTAAAAACCAAAAAGAACCAAAATATTCTCATATTTAATTAAATGCATGTAGTTGATCTTGCAACACTTTTGAGTCTTGATGACCCAAAGTCAATTGAACTCTATCAAAGCCTTTTATAAAAGGAACATCATGCCATCATATCTGGGCTTCTTGTTTTTGCTAGTTTAGGGCCAGGACACTACCATAATTAATTGACCATTAAATTCAGTTTATTACAGCTTCCCTTTGTCTTTACATGAAAAAAAAAAACTGTCTGTAAAGCAAGGGTGAAGACAGACCGACTTAAAGGTGTTTTTGATGTCAAATGTTAGTTGATCCAATCGGGCTCACCCACCCTGAGTTATGACAGTTTGCTTTGGCTAGATTTGAACAGAACATTTGAACCGCCAAAAGTCAACTTTTGTATAGTTTTGGTTCCTTGATAAGGACAAGGACCTGGAAACCTAAAGAAGATATTAAACATTTTAATTGTTTGAAGGGGCTAGCTTTTATCTCATTTAAATATCCATTAGTCAGATCAGTCTGTCATGTACATTTTCCAGACTTTTTATGCAGGCTATTTTTCATCTGTTTTCTCTAGGCATACAACAGCTGTTGGAAATAGGAACATTCTTTATCAAGAAACACTCCAAATAACTCGATTCTAGTATTTCTAGACTCTGCAAAAAAATATTCTGTGAATGCAGGTTTATGTACTGAAATAAAATAAACTTATTGCATGTTCTCAATTATATTGATAAAGAAAATGGAAAAAAGAAATAAAGAACAGTCAAGTAATGTTTTAAACTATTCCTTTATCTGCCCCAGAAAATGACTGGTGCTGTTATAGCTCAGGTCTTACAGTGCTGAGAGTATTTTATTTTACTGGGTGCGTCTGGTTTAACCATGTACTGGCCTCAGTTAACAGCTAAACCAGTACTCCAAAGATGAAATACAGTACAATAAATCCATATCCAGGCAGGACACCAGAAAAACTGGTGCATTACTACACTTCCTTTTGTTCTATTACTAAACGATTTCCAGTACATAAACAGAATTGTAATGTCTACAGAAAAAATTACAGTCTAAATAGAAAAAAATAATAATAATAGGAAAAACCTTTCGACAGTCAGAGGGGTTCGCTTCTGGAACAGCCTCCCAACAAACATCAGGGAATGTCCCACTTATTGCACATTTAAAAAGCACCTTCAACAGTTCACAGTCATGCACTCACTAATTTTATTGTTGTAAGGTCATTGTCTGAACGTGTGTCTATGTTTTGACTGATATTGTATTATGTGATCTTGTGTTGTTTTGTCTTCCTGCCTCAGGACGACAGATGTAAATTAGCAACTATGCTTTAATATGGCTAATTTACATTCTGTACAGAAGTATAAGATTGTTCATTAATGTGCTCTGTCCTGATTAAATAAATAAATACATAAATAAATAAAATAAAATAAATAATAGAGAACTGCAATCCAATGCTCACATATTCTATTTGTGAAAACCAAAATAGGGTACTCTAACCTTGTCTCAAATTTTATTTATTTTCCACCAGTAAAAACAAAAATATTGCCTTAATCCTCTCTCGGATGATGCATTCACACTGAGATCCAGTTGGAGTCTGTTAAGTCAAATAGTTGTCAAAGTAATCAACTTCTAAAGAAAATAAAAATATATATATATTGTTTAATTGCTGTGGGCTGATTTACTTATTTTCTTGTCAAAACTTAAGTATGAATTGACTGAATCGATATGATAATGCACAAGGACAAAGTAAGCGAACTAGCTTAGCTCTTCAGAGGCAAGCAATTGGAATTGGTCACAGAGTATCAGCCATTCAATGAAAAGTCTCAAATATATATTGTAAAGAATCCTTGTTAATTTACCCAAGGTGAGTGTTGCTTCCATTTTTGAATTTACACAAAAGCAAGGACATTATCATGTGGAGTTTTCCAAAATACATCCCGTACCTGAGAAAGTCTTAGACAATGTCAAGGACTCTGAATGACTTACACTGGTTTTATGGTCTCAGCTACAATAGGCATTAGATCTGAAATGCAATGGAAGCTTATCACTTTCCGGAGACAAAAACTAATCTTTAAGCATATCTTTGAGGGTGAGATGAGGCATAGAAATGATTAATTTCTTTCCACTTCAGGTGAAAGCTATAATCAGTCATTTAGCTGTTTTCCCATCCATGACTTTTTGTTTTTTTGTTTGTTTTGCAACAGGAAGAGTTGCATTATCCAAGACATGGTGAATTTTCTTTGCCGTATTGGTCTGTTACAGGGTGTTCTAACTGTGCTAGATGGCCCTAATGTCTATACTCTTCAAATTCTAATAAAAAACATATATTTATTTAAATTCTTGAAATCAATTAGAGAGAATCACAGCTTCTTTCCTTATAGGAGAATACTGTTAACTACCCTTTGGTGGGTGTGAGAAAAAAACTACAGAACTAAGAGTGTGAGGAGCTAGATGTGTAACTTTTTGATGTCAGGTGATATCTAATAAATGTAACTATGTTCTCTCTTTGTCTTGGACAGGCTTCTTTCATCTAAGAGTTCCTGAATCCTCTGCCGTTGGGTCTGCTATCGGCAGAATTAAAGCCCATGATCTAGACATTGGGAGGAATGCTGAAGTAGAGTACACCATTGTTCCTGGAGATGGAGGCGCTATGTTTGACATCACCACCAATGAGCACAATCAAGAGGGGATTATCATTCTAAAAAGGGTAGGTTATCTCTAAACGTTATTGGGCTTCCATTTTTCACTAACTCCAACATTACAGTATGTTCATTGCCACTCTTATATGTACCCATCCTGATTGTCCCACATTAAGACAGGTTTAGTATTCTATTGTTTTTTTTGTTTTTTTGTTTTGTTTTTTGACAAGTGGTATAATTATGAAAATCGGTTCTTCATCTGCAGGAATATGAGGACTGTTCCATTTTGTCAGTGTGGAGAGAAAGTGAAGTCAAGAGGTTCTCCATTTACCAGCCCCATCTTTTAACCGTACCCGCAAGCTTAAATCCTATTTGTGCATTCACAAACATATGATAATTCCTCTTGTCCTGATCCCGCTTTAAGCCTTTGAGACTGACCCAAAACAAGTCAGCCAATCATATTGCAGATTTACAGTTTAAGGTGTCACATACAGTAGTAGCCATTCAAAATGTCCCAACTTTTCTTGATGGGCCCTTGGCTGGTCCCCTACAATTTATTTTTAAACATCAATCTTTGTACTAAAATATTCTTTCTGTCATGATTTGTGGACATTAAAATCTAAAGACAAGTAACATCTTCTGGTCAGACCTTGTAATTCAGTGAAAGGGTGGAGTCAGTGTAAAAAAATATGCAAGAAGGGATCACTCCAGTGGTTTAAAGCTGGGGGGGATTTTGCTGGGAGTTGGAGGGAAGTGGGCTTCCATTCGGCTGGTATTTGAGTGGGAAGGGCCATTTTGAATGGCTGCTACTGTATAGCTGTGTTTAAACATGACTTGCGAGCCTGGAGCCAAACTAAAATAAACATGGCACTGCAGGAGGAGGAACAGCAAGAGGCTCCTTTTCCCAGAACAGATTTGATTGTAGGAGTCCCAGATTAATGATGTGCAAAACTAAATTGGAGTGCTACGCAAAATCAGTCTAACTTTTCCGCTTATCCATCTTCAGTCAAACTCTAAGTATTGGTAAAACAAATTTGAACCATGGCTGACAGAACAAGATGTCAAATGCAAAAGTAACTGAATTTAGCTTCTCCCATTGACTGAGCTCAGACTTGGGAATAAGATTGGACTAACGGTCATCCAGTGGTAGCTGAGTGTAAAACAGTTCATCTTCTGCTTAAAAGGAGTCAACTGGGGGGTTAGGGTACCAAATTAAGTAGCTTCAATGGCACTTCCCAGATATCTTAGCCAGATATGAAAATTAAATAAACATGTTTTAGAACCCAGACCTTTGATGGAGCAATTACAAAGTCCTTTAGGCCTGTATATATCTGGAAGGATGCACGGTAGAGTGTTGATTTACAGCTAAACTGCACCATTTTTGTGATCTTTACAAATGTTTTACTCTTTTTTCTCTGCCATCTATGAGAAATAGACTTGATCTGTATTCCTGATTGAGGATGAAAAGGGGGGGTGTTCATGCCAAGAAGCCAGTGGGAATTGCTGTATTGACAGGAATGGCTTGTAGTTGCTAATGGAATGGACAATGCAAGGATAAATAAGGTCTGTGTGAATGAGAGGTTAGTCTAAAGGCAGCAGCAGGACCCACACTGCCATGTCAGACACCACAACTACGGAGTAGGATAGTGAGAGTGAATCAGTGCTTACAGATTTCAATTCCATATGTTTCTTTTCTAATGAATTCAATGCTTCTTTGAGTTTTCCCACAGAAACCACATAGAATCTTCCTATTTCCATTTCCTCATATGAATCATATAGGTGACATCACACGCTCAAGATCCCGCCCTCCAGTTTGCTGCTGGAGGGCAAAAACACTAGCGCCGTGTATAGTTTTTTTTCAGTCTGCCCATTTGGACTGGAGGTTTGTATTACAGGTTAACATTTTAATAAATAATTGCATTACCGAAAACATATGACTAGCATTTAATAATATCATATAAATTTATATAAATATCAAATCATCTTACCCTGCTTTGCATGTGCAGTGTGCAGACACCTCATAGCCTTTTATTTTGTCCAGGCAGACCTACACCTGGTGACATGCTTTCTTGTTGGTCATCATTTGTTATGGAATCAGAGCACACTTCAAGAAGCACACTGCGTTCATGTGATTATCGCTGTTATAACATATTTGCCCCACATGTCCAGACACCAAGAAGTTACATCCTTCTAATGACTTGTAAGCCTTCATTGTCTCTGCTTTATAAAGTCCTGGTGTGTCAATGAGATGATTGGAAATATCCCCTTACTGAACAGGCGGCCAATTTTGAGGACTGTTAATCCACAGACCATCAGCTATTTGAAACGGGTCTTGAAACTTTTCACTAAATACAGTTAACTGTGTACCCAGGAAATTTTTTTTATTCAAAATGTCAGAATTAGTGTTGAGTTTGAAGCTTTATAGAGTTGCCCTAAACCAAGCCTTGTTTTGGCTTAGAAAACATGCAAATTGAACTTGAAGAATGGGTTCACCCCTTATGAATGGGGAGTTGTTTGGGTTCTTTGTTAATCTGCAATACACGACACTGGTCCATGCCTGTGAAAGGGAGGTGGTTAGGGGGAATTGTTGGCCTGGCTGACCAGGCAAGATGTTTTGGTCCCCTGTATGGGGGTGGGGGTTGCAATGATAGCAGGAAGGAATCAAATCTGTTGCTGCATTGTAGGTTTTTGAGAGATGAAACCTAAGTCCAACCCCTCCGTTTAAGGTTGGTTTTCTTCACATAAATGGCTTCCTTCACACCCGTTTCAGACCATCTGTCTTCTTTGTCTGAAATGTAAACATTGGTCCTCAAAAGAATGTCGTTTTTGAGGACATTTTGAGGACCAAAATGTTCACATTTTGGACAAAGAACACAGGTGGTTTGAACAACGCTTAGGACATTCACAAAACTTCTGGAAGTAAACAATAAAATTCAACATGTCTATAGAAAACCAAGTCTGTGGATGTTATAAGTTATTTAAAGAAAATATCATAGAAAGTACTGTTTTTATATATCACAGATGAGAAACAAGAAGTCTTAAAACTGCTAAAGTGTAGCTGGTTTTAGGCCTATATTTTTATTGTCCGCTATGGCATATATTTGTATAAAAAAAAACAATACATTTCAGAATAACCTGCTGATTTTAAGTGCTTTTTTTTTTTATCAAGAAGACTTTCGGTTATTAACATCAAATAATAATTTCATCTTAAAAATTTAATTTGCTGCTGGTTTTAGGCAGTGTGGTCTTAGTCCTGTTATAAGTATTTGTGTATCTAAAGTAAATTACCTTAAGCAAAGGCCAATTATATGCACTTTTAACCATGCACACAGTATTAAATTTTTTTGGTAAGGAGCAGCACAGATTAATCACTCAGGAAAACATTGAACTTCCGAGGACCCGAATGTGTTTGAATGCTGCATTTGAACTCTGGTATTTCTTTCAAGTGTGAGAGGCTGTCTAAATCCTGTCCAAAAACTTTGTGCTTCGACAGATCAGCCGAGAAAGAGAAACATACAGTATGAAGCATTGAGCCCTGCCCTGCTCATAAGACTTTTTAAAAATAGAAGAGCTATCATACCTGACAGGGAGTGGAAGAGGTGGGATGCAAGCACATACAGAAGCATCTCACAACCAGGGAGGCTTAAAAATAAACAGCAATTCTCAGTCACTTGGGGGAAGGAGAGCATAAAGGGGAGTTGATTTTTGCAGTTCCCAGTCAACATAGACTCATCCAACTGCTCTCACTTTATGAGTCCTTTTTTTTTCTGCTTTCTTTCCTAAAATATATGCATGCAGTTTTGCTTAAATAACAAACATTTGTCCAAATAGCACAATATAGTGCAAAGCTCCAGAAGGAGGCAAATAATAGGTCAGAACCTGTGCTCTAGCCCTCGTAATGTCGAGTTCCTTCTGTCCCTGCCATAAAGCACCGCTCAGAGCAATGACATAAGTCTTCCTGAGCGCCTGTGCTATCTAAAGCATTCACTTAGCATGTCAGGGCTCATTTGCTTTGCCATATGTTCTGAAGGATTAATATACCCACTGTACTGTGACCTCCTCTCAAAAAAGGTCTCACAAAAAGTATCTCATTTAATACCAACTACTTTTACGACATAAAGCATTTTTAGAGTCATAATATCTCTTCCGAAAATGGCAAATGGCACAAAAGAGCGTGTTACATTAGCTAAATGTATTACTCTCAGGATAAATCCTCAGAGATATATCATCTCATTTTCGAAGGGGACCCGCAACTGCCAGAGGTGAATGAAAAAAAAAGGCATTAGAGGCTAAGACAGAAATTAGAGTGAGAAATATGGTGGTACATCCAATGAGATGAGTATTAATCTGCTAAAAAGCTATACAGCAAGAAGATTTGAGGGGTAATAAATTACTGTTTCTGCAAATATACTTAAAGAATATACATCTTTAACCCTAGGATCATCTTTTCACATATTTCAAGGAAACTGGAAGTAGATCAACAAACTTGTTTGTAGTTCGCTTCATTTGATGTTATGGTTTGAGTGAATACTCGGTTCTTATTGGCTTCAGCGTGTCCTATGAAAAGTTCTAGTCAAATAGCCTATTTGTTCTAATTTATTGCTTTTCTCAAATGTTAGTTGGCAATGGCAATACACAGACAAGAACAGCTTCACTGAACTGAGCTGCAGGTCTGTGGCCAGACCTGGTTATGTTGTTTACTTTCCACAGTGAGAGATAATAAACTGTCAAGTCAGACACTTGTAAAAGACATGCTAATAAATGTTTTAGTATTTTGTGTTTTCATTGCATATGTGAGATAATGCCCTATCAGTCAACAGAAATGAATGGAATTTACAAAGGCTTTGCACCAGGCAGTGTTTGTCTCCTTGCTGTCTATTAATTTCTGATAATGGGTACCATGTCAGGCATTATCCCTTACCTATAGACACGTTATCTATGGGCATGTATGTCTTATAATTTGGGATGGTGAATGATGCATCAAAATTGTTTATTTAGACCAGGCAAGCCCAAAGTTGGTCTTCAAGGGCAGAGAAGCATAGAAACATTGACTCATTATAGAACAAACAACTTCAACAAATTTTAGAAATCCATAAGGGTTTACAAATGGGTAGACAGTTGTTAAGCTTCTAGCAAGATTCTGGTTGAATATTTAACCTCTATCCTTAACAAAGAAGGGAGAGTGAAATTAAATTGGCTGGATTTGGTCTCATACGGTGACCTTGATTAGGTCATGGCTTTTTAAAGACTTAATTTAAGACTGCTTATGGTGCTGTCACACTTTGACGATTTAGCCAGTGTATGCCGACATCCCAGAATCTTCTAAAACTCTGGCAAATACTGAACTTTGTACTTTGGGCTTATACATAGAGTATTCATAACAAATGTAACTTGTTATGAATACTCTTATGCATAACACACGGCAGGGTAATGCATAGCCAGTGTCCTGAGAGGTTTAGCAATGCACCCGGAGGCACCTGGCCTGCATAAAAAGCAGAAGAAGATTTCTCTAAACTTTGCAGTTGCGGTATTAACCTAAATGCTGTTTACCGCCCACCAAAAAAATAAAATAAAGAAAGACAGAAAAATAAGGAAAGAAAGACAGAAGATTTGCAGTCACAGCAGATTCAGCGTAATGTCTTCCAGGAAGTTTGTTGGTCATGTCCGTGGGTGTGAACGGAGGGAGGAACCGCCACACTCACCCTACAACTGGAACAGAGTCAAATTGATGAGATCATGTTGATGTTGCAGGACAGCTAGTATGTATTCCCATCTCAGCATTGCCGGATACTTCTTATCTTGTGGAACGTCTGCTCACCATGTAGTCTGGAGGACTACTGACGTTTCCTCCTGTGAACCCTTTTTTATACCAAAACACTGTCAATACGCCATTATACAGTAGCGGTAAGTTAGAAACATGTTCAGTGGTCGTCTGGAGCACGCCAAATATACCTGCATACCTTTATTTGCTTTTGGAGATAAGTTCTTGATAAGTTACGCATGGGTTATGCACAAGTTACTCATAGGTTTTGGATAAGATAGACACCAATTTCGAGTATTGAGTACGTAACGTGTGTCAACGATCACATAATTTACCAGGAACTTATGGCCCTCGTATGAGCATATGTTGGCATACATCAAGAAATTCTGAGAATGCTCAAAATTATTTGACGTACTTACCGTATGTCGATGTGTGCCAGCATGCTTCAGCATGCTCAAAATTTATACAAAACTGACCCATAAGTAATCCAATATATGCCACCATTTTGCCAGCATTAATCCATTGCATGAAAAAAAAGAAAGTTCTTTTGTGATTCCAATTTCTGCATTTAGTTCAGCCAAATTCTTAGTTACTTTACCCAAACTATCACCCTTGAAAAGGCAAAAAAAAAAAAGAAAATGTGTTGCAAAATTCAAATATAACCAAGGAATTAGCCTTACTTAACCCTGCAATAAGTCAGTCAAGTCAGTGTAACTTGGACCAAGACGGTCCCTCTTTTGAAAAACTTTTAAAAACCTGTGTTTAATTAAGTGACTTCAGCTGGTTTAAAAAATGTTGCACAACTTTTTACTCATACAAAGAAACAGGCAAATAACTCCTGTGTTTGCATCT
Source organism: Cyprinodon variegatus (assembly GCF_000732505.1). Taxonomy (NCBI): domain Eukaryota; kingdom Metazoa; phylum Chordata; class Actinopteri; order Cyprinodontiformes; family Cyprinodontidae; genus Cyprinodon; species Cyprinodon variegatus. The sequence continues at coordinate 199,365 of NW_015151067.1, read as the reverse complement.
CTACATTGGTTTCCAGTTTGTTACTAAACTTACTTTAAATTTCTTTAACTTGTTTTGTATTTGTGTTTACATGCATTTGCCCTTCAGTGTCTATTTAACCTGATTCAAAAGTATGCCCCCTCATGCTCTCCCAGTCAGAAGATCAGTTACGGCTGTTTGTTCCAAAACTAAAGAGGAAGTTGAAAGGTGAGCGAATGTTTTTAAGTCACTGCCCCCTGTGGAAACTGTGAAATGAACTGCCATTGCAAATCAGGAAGGACTGATTCTCGAGCTGTTTTTTTGTATCTTCTCTTAAAACACATTATTTCTCCTTGGGTTTCAACCCGGTTTGAAAAGCCAGTTTTTAAATGTAAGTTCATCTATTTTCCAAGTCATTTTTTTCTAGAACATAGACACTTTTTTGTCAACTGTGTTGTTAAATTGCTTTGTAAATTAAGTCATGTATGAAATTGAACATTTAGCGGTCTAGTTAAAGTCCATTACTGGCATAATGTTCATAAAACTTAGAAGTTTCAATTATTTATTTAGACTTTAATTTTTTTATTTTTAAAATCATTAAACAACATAGGCAGATTTTAAAAACAAGAAACTGGTTCTTAGGTTTGAATTGATTGTTTTTGTAAACCATAGACAGATTCTGAAAAAGAAACATACATCCCCATAAAGGTCTAATATTAATGTCTTCCCTTTGGAAGTTATTATTTTACAAGCTGTGAAGGTTGCTTTTAAAATAATCATGTTTCACAACAAACAATGAAAATAAAACATGCTGTTTGCAGAAAGTTGTATTACACAACGAGCTTGTAATGAGCACACAACTAAGAGTAAAAAGTGATGAAAGGGTGTCACTCTGAGCTATGAAAACTTAGGCAGTGGATTGATGAAAAAATAGAATACATTTTCTAAAGGTTAAATCTTCATAAACCAAAAATTTGATGAATCAATGAATCGCCCAGCCCCAAATATTTGTACCTAAATTGTTCACTTATTAACAGATGGCATAGTCCTGGTTAACTTAGAAAAATTGGGGAGTTAGTTTTTACTGGTTGTTTGTTGAAACAAAGTAAACTTGACTCCCAAACTTAGCCAACAAATGCTTGGTTGAATAAAAGTCAAGGTTATTGGAAAGATCATGTCAAGAGCTTAATGTTAGCTGTTTAATCCACTTCAAGTCCAGGTTTTATGTGTTTTTGGAATGTATGTCACACATACGGTTATCTTTGATATGAGGAAAATGAAGACATTTATAAAAGTTAAGCAACTGAATGAACAAGAAATTGGTAGATTGCAGGAGTTACTTTCCACCATGAAATAAGAAAGACTGCTCATGAAACTAGTGATAGCTAATGACAGCAGCCAAATAGTTTCTGTCTCTTTTATGGACAGCGCAAAAAGTAAATGATTTTGCCAAAAGAATTAGAGGGATGTTTAGAGAAATGAATGTTACAGTTTAAAACCCAAGAAAAAATTGCAAGACATTGGATAGTGCCATGTGCTCGAGTGTCATTTGTACAGTAACAGCATGGGTGAAAGAAGGAAGAAGGATCTAAATACCTCTACATTTTTAACTAGTAGAGGATTATGTTCAGAACCCTTCTATACAGTGAGACGATAATCCAAAACGCACTGCCAAACTGGATTTGCGATGGATAGAGGGAGTTTAAATTACCATATTTTCCAGACTATAAGCTACTACTTTTACTGTTGCAAGCCAACAAGCTAACGGGAGCTAGCATTCTTCTTCGTCTCTACTCTAGGGGCTATATGTAGAGCTCCCCCTACTGGTTTTGTGGGAAACAGTTGAGTATATATCAGCGGCTTATAGCCCAGTGCATTTCCAGTTTTTTCAAAAAGTAAGTGAGCACGGCTTATAATGAGGTGTTCTCTATAGTCAAGAAAATTCAATAAATCTTCAGAATGAAGGGAAATGGGATGCCAATAAATCAAATATTCCTAATATACTCTTGTTCTCTGCTAATTATTAAGACACATTGATTTAAATATTATTGAGGTTGCATTTATATATTTTAGCATCCAGGACTTTCTTTGTGGAACATTTAAGTTATCTGACAGATATTCACCCAGACGAATAAATAATCAAATACAGATAAAAACAATCACAGATTTAGTAAGAATCTTTTAAAGGTTGGGTGTATGCGCTTCTCTCTTGCAGCTCCATTCATCATAACCCTGTGTTATCGAGCTAGAACCCCTCAACTGGTTTACGGTAAAAACAGACAATCCACCATCAGTCTTTATGTCAGCTCTCATAATGTGGTCAGGACTTTCTGGTTCATAAAAGTCTGCCCATTAAGAAAGTGTCTGTCATGACCCCATCTCCTTAGGCTGCGTGCACAGTTACAATTTCAGACATCCATCATGTCCAAACGCATTAATGAAATTAATATCTGGCTTTCCCCCCAGGCATGGCCGCAGAAATCAAGGACATGATGATATTAGTTCACTTTAGGTACTTAAATCCTCGAGCTTGATGACGGTGGGTGGGTAATGTGCATTTATGAGTGTTGCATAGAAAGAGAATAAAATAAAAGCCTCAACAAAGTCTCATTAAGGTTTTAGGGATCAACTTTTAAAAGGTACACCTAACATGAAAATATACAGAGGAATGCATCAGCGAAAGAGCCACTAATAGAATTAGGGGGAAAAAAGGAAACTGCTCCTGATTACGTGTCTATGTTTGGTCATAATAATCAAAACTAAACCTGTTATTACTGTTAGATTCAGACTCCCTGAACTCCCTTTGATTGCTGTTTCTTTTGCAGCCTAAAACAACAAAATACAGGAAAAATAAGAACAGCTGCAGTTCCTTCTGAACTTACATTGTGCTATATGCCTCAGCTACAAAACATATATCCATATTAAACAAAAACAGTTTTCAGTCAACATCACCACAACTTGTTGCTTTAGTGTCACTGAATGTTGCTTGCAGCAGTTGTATAGCATGTAATACAAACATGTTGAAAAAAATATCATTGAAAACATGAAGCTATATGGAAAAGAATGCTCTGATGTAAGCTTCTAACCTGTCGTCACTATTGCTCAGCATCTGACTCGGCTAAAATAGAAACCCAGCGGCCTGATACCTTTCTGCTTTGTTCTTTGCGTTTCCCTCCGGCGGGATGCGGCAGACCCCTGTGGTGGGTTTAAATGCCATTTGTTGTCAGAGGTATTGAGCTTTGGGAGAATAAAGAACGGCGAAGGAATGCCACGTTTGCATAATGCAAAAGCCCCAAATAATCTGTGTGATATGGCAATGAAAAAAAATGTAAATGTCAGTGAGTGAAGGTTTTTGTAAGCAATGCTTTTGTAGGAGGATAAGATAGGTTTCCTTCTTGGATCTGCTGAAAATGCTTTCAGGATTTGAAGTGTTGTTTGGTATAATCGACCAAACCTTTAAGAAATGAGAAGAATGGTAAAGTTATTTGGATAAATTAAACAAACGCAAACTTATATGGTAGCTTAATTCTGTCTTTTGTGGAAAGATGTGAAAACAACCATAACCCACAAGGAAAACATTCTTTGCTTGGAAACTGATATATCAAATATTAGATCTGCCAGCAAAACAATATTTAGGACTTGGCCAAGCCACTCTTTAAAAAAAAAAAAAAAAAAGAAATCCTTCATGTTTTTGCCATGAAGATGAAAATGGATAAACAACTACATGTTCCTCTTTTTGCCCCATTTTTATGCTTTGTCAGGCTAGAAGACCCATCTATGACCCATACCAGCTACCCTGGCTGTCAGGGAAATGTTCGCCGCCATTAATTAATAACTGTAGGCCTTGGCGCAGTGCTTTAAACTCCATAGAGAAAAACTCATAAAACATTGCTTTCAGCACTATACTTGACAATAGAGATGGTATTTTTCTAAATTACTTGCTTTCGGTCCCTCCTGACCGCAATACTGACTTGAATCATGAAGGAACACTTAAGCAAAATGTGGGTTACTGTAACCAATAGTGTTTGCCAAGATCACAGTAATGATAAAAATGTACTTTACTTAACAAATCAGTGGTAATATTTTTGTTAAACTTTGATTCACTGGAAACCCAGACCCTGCATTCTGATGGCCTAACCCCAACCTTTATAGCCATTCAAAACCATTACATTTATAAATTACAAATGCACCTATTCTTAAGTTGCATCTGACAGCACATTCCTTTTTGACAGAGGAAAATTTTTTTTTCTAGTTTTATGACTTTACAAGCATATAATAATGCTCTAAGATAGGGGTCTTCAACGTTTTCTAGGCCAAGGACCCACAAACTGATGGTGAGATGGAGCGGGGAGCCCCTATTTATATATATAGTGTGTGAAATTGTGTTATATCAAACCGATCCTATTGTCATTCTGTTACAGATGGAGTAATTTAACGACAGTAATTTTGCCCTGGGATTAATAAAGTATTTCTGATTGTGATTCCTGGTTGATGGGACAGGTGTTGTGAATGATGGGACGGTGCCCAGCTTGAAAGAGCTCCTGTGTGTCACTGAATTTGTGCATTGATGGCTGAAAGACATCTTCTGCCTCCGTTTATCTCTTTATTACAGTGTGTTGAATTCATGTTAATGTGTATTTAAAGACATTTCAATTAGTGAAAAAAAATGCAGGGGGGGGATATATAAAAAAAGTCAAATCAACCAAAACTTTCGCGACCCCCATGCAGTACCTCCGTGGAACCCCTAGGGGTCACACGGACCCCTGTTGAAGACCTCCGCTCTGAGACATTTTAATATCATTAGATATATTACTAGTGTTGGAAGCAGTTTATTGCGATACTGATATAGGAAACAGAAATATTGGAATAATATTAAAATTTATATATTTTGAGCAATTCGATTTTTTTAATCTCATATGCCTTTAGATCATTAGAAAGCCCCCTCTATGTAGTCGTGGTTCACAAGTTATTCATATAACACCAACAGTGGACATCTTCTCACCAGTCTTCTTGCTGATTAACTGTTGTCCCATTCATTCTAAAGCACCGCCATTTATGTTATACACCATTCAGCTCTGGCAGGTATTTGGCACTAATAAGTAACTTCAAACTTAATTTTTAAATTGTATTTGGTAGAATTAAGAACTTAAGATTTCATGCAGATAATCCCATGACTTAAACTGGCTTTATTTAGCTACAACTTTGTTGCTTTTTTTAAAAAAATGTTCTGGTTTATCATTATTGTTAATAAATCAGTCTTAAACCCCACTTAAGTATCCTGGTTGATAGATGAAAATTGCCTGACAAGGTTAGCTCAAATTATTATATGTATCAGCCTTTCAAACTGTCTCTATTTGGAAAAGTGGCTCTAAATGCTATAAACTAGTAATTCATCTTTTTTTCTAACACAAAACTATTAATTGCTTCTTTCTTTATTTAACAGCCAGACTTAAAACTTTCATATTCAAGACTCCCTTTAACATCTTTTCATGCAAATTCCTTTCTGGAGGATCAAAACAGGTTTCTCATTAAATCATTACCTTCCTTGCAAAACAAAATACTTTAAAGGAGTTATGACAAAACCCTGCTTTTGTCTGTTGTTTTAATCAGGTATAAAAGACATATTTCAACTGATTGCAGAAGTTAGAGACAAAAGCACTTTAGCCTGTTTTTGTGCCTTCTGGGGTCTTTCTGATGTAAGTGTCTAAAATGTTCTTTGGGGTAGTTATGCAAATTCACATCTGTTTTTTTTCTTCTTATCTATCAGACGGAGAGGTGTTCGTTACCGAGTACATTTTTAGAACATGCCCCGGCACACAAGCACACAAAAGGTGCGTGATCCTTTGATCCGCAAAAAATATGCAGGGAAGTGAGTAATTGATTCTCAGCTTATTCTGAGAGCCGCTTCAGTGTACATGCAGAAGCTCGCATGGACGCTAAATGCAAGGCATTTTCGTCATTGCAACGATACATCATGTTTAGTGACCTTCTCATTGACATTAATGGAGCAGCAGAAAGAGACAGTGTGCAGTTCTGATGTAAATGAAGACATTCATTTGTTTACATCATGTATACCCATGACAGATGGCGCAGACACATTTTTCCTCCCATTGTTAGCATCCCAACATTTGAAATACTTCCATTTAAAACAAGAGAGAATTGTGATATATTCCCTACACTAAAGCGGATGAGTGGGATTCTGAGCCAATTTAATTGACCACATCTGCACAGTGAAATGCAGTAAACATGTGTGATATATAAGCAGGACAAAGTGAAAAAGTGGTGAAAAGTGTGAGTAGCAGGAAGCTTAAGATGAAGTCTCTGTGAGCTTTTCCTCTCTGGTCCCAGAATACTGACCCACCCACCTACTTGTCTTATTGCAGAGGACCGGAATATCCCCTGAGATAGGTGTGCAGAGGATCCCTTTTCGCTTTTCTCTTTGACTTGTTACCCTCTCACACATATTGATGAGGGGGAAAAAAGAAGGACGCAACGGGATAGAAACGAAAGCCACATTGTATACAGAGCAGGGTTTGGCAGACCCCAAATTAGAGACTCAGGAAGGTTGGTTATGATAAGAGGATCAGGCTGAGTAATGGGTTCAAAGGATGATCATCTGCTTTCCAGCCTGCTGATACAGAGCAGGCTGGATACAGAGGGATGGATGGTGGAGGGGGAAATAGGAGAAGCACATGGAGGCATTGAGGGGGTTTGCATATCCCATCTGCAAAACAGAAGATTATGGGAGACAATAGGTAAATCCTGCAGAGAGTTCCCAGAGAAACGTGCAGACAAATGTGAGCACACATAGTGACATACTGAACATGAAAAACCATGCTCAAGGACACGACTCAATGAGACTACAGCCCACAAATGAAAGGCAGTTCTTGCACACATTTCAAGATTCAATGGGATGACCTAGGGTTGAGGAGTAAAAAACATATTTTTTCATTGGATTAAATGTTTGTCCATTTGCAAGTTTGCTGATCTTCTCTTAGGAATGGTGACGTTGAGAGATATGCATAATTGAAATGTGCTGTTCTAAGCCCTAAAGGAACAGCCCTGTTTAATGACAGCATGTGTGGCATAATATTTGCTGGCTCCTACTCAGGGAACCCATTTTTCATACAGGGCTATCTCCTGGCTGTGCAAACTGAAATCCCCCACTGGCCACAATGTACTGAGTAAAGAGTATTTGCCACAGACCTCTGGCAACACAAATCCACCGGCCTGGAGTCTTGTAGGTGGTCCATAAAAAGTGTTGGAGAGAGCAGCAGATGATTTGTGAAATGCAAACTTTCTAATACTCCACAACGTGCTGGTTGGGAAATATGTAGGGGAGAA
>NW_015151067.1:160961-191341 GCF_000732505.1 Cyprinodon variegatus | reverse complement strand
AATGCCTGGTCCTTTGATCTGAAGTTTTAGATTTATCTAATGTATAGCCTTAGTGTTCTCAATGCTAACACTAGTGGGTAGAGGACCTATAGAGCCACTGAAAAGAAAACCAGCAATTTCAATTTAACATTTAAGTCATGCAATTTCAAATCCAATATGAAAAGCATTTTCTTATTCCACATTTTAAATTTAATTATTAAAGAGGAATTGCAAATTGTATTTATTGATCCCATATTAAATACTGGAATTGTGAAAAGTATTTTCAAATCCTATTTCTAAATCGAATTTCTAAAAACAAAATTCATAAATCTTATTATTAAAACCCTTTCCCAATCACACAATTAAAAAGGTTATTGGTTTTTACATTTTCTTTTTCCACTTCCATTTTCAAATCTTTTTTGGAATTGCATTTTTTTTTTTTTACTTTACCCAAAACACATCAAAAAGGGAGGTTAACTTCACTGTCCCCTAGAAGTGGTTTCTGCATGTAAACCAAGCATGCACACTTGCATTTGTGTGTAGGGGTTTGGTCTGTCAGCTGCGCACGGTGTGCGTATTGCTTCTTTTAGAAGCTCAGGACATCAGTGCGTATAGGGCAACACCCTCATTCATCTTCTTCACTCCGGATTCAGAGTAGATAAGTAGGAAATCCGCCTGTCAGACAATCTAAAGTTTATCTGCTTGGTAGTGATCAACCACAACGCAAAAACAAGCCTGTCATGGCCACACACATTTTATTACTTTACTCATAATCCTTGCTAACTCTGGTCCCTGCTAGCATCCTGTTATGTTATTATGTAGGGAGCACAGTTGTACGTGTTGAGTGATATAATAATGATAATATGGGGCCATTGAGTTTTACTCTGCACCTTTCCAGATTAGCATTGGATTATTAAAACAGTGCAGTGATGGAACAAGTCCAATAAATATTTTTCACAATGAAACCCCAAAGGAGGAAATTCGATCCACTTGGTTTTCAAATGCTTGTATCTCGCTTCAAAAGCGAGATACAAGATACAAGTGGTACAAGATACAAGTGGTTTTGTTTGTTTTTTAGTTTCCCTAAATTTGTAAATATAATTAAAAAAAAAAACATTTTACTGTATCACTGACATTGTTTCAGTAAAGGGGGTTAGAAATGATCCCATTTAGCAGTTTTAGGGGTATTGTAATGTATTGTTGTGTTAAACCTATTATTAATTAAGTCTTGCTTAATTTGACAGATGTACATGTTTTTATTTATTTGTCAACCGTGGACATTAGGTCATTTTCAAAAGGCAGCAGAACAGTTCCGGTGAGAGAACAACTAGAGATACTGTATTTTTATGTTATCATATGTCATATGACCTTGGATCATAGATATTTGCTCTGGTTTATATATGGATCCAGCAGCTGAGAAAGGGGAACAGGCCAGAATGAGGAGATAAAGATGGAAGAAGAAGCTGGTAGGAAATGGCAAAGACCTGCTGCCTGTGGCGTATTTTAGAATCTTGAGTAAAATACTGTTTGGTTGCTTACAATATATAATTGACATCAAAATTACTTAAGCTTTAATAACTCTGCTTTTTGATCAGTAACTGTGAATCAGTTAGGAGAAATAGTCTCAAAGGGTAATGGACAAGTGAACTGTCCTGTCTTTACCTGCCTTTCCCTGATAAATGCTAGGATCAGCTGCAGCCCTCCTGCAACCTAATGAAAGGTCTAGGGGATGGAAAATGAATGAATGAATTCCTCAAAGAGCAATTTACTAATTTGTCATAGATTTGGTAACATTGATTTTGCTAGTGAGTTGGGTGATTCTCAAAAAACTTAGTACTTTAATGGTTCTTTCAGTTTGTAGCAGGATTAGTGTATTGGGATTATCTATCTGTAGGACAGGGTTCAAACTGATGTTTCATAATAGAACACACTTACGGTAGTTTGTTTTCTCTATTTTGAAGTTAGACTTATGACATATGAGGTAAATTAACATGAAGTCATACTACAAATGCTACACTAGTAGCAATGGCAAAGAACTTACCACATAATATTGTGGTGCCACCCTTTCCTAACATTTTTAGATTTACATGTTGCTCTAATTACACCTATAGGGTAAAACTTCTGTTTTAAATGCTTTCACTCTAGAGCAAAGCTGAGAACAAAGGTGCAAATAACATTATCATTGTTTACAATATAAGAGATAGACAAAAGGAGTTTCCATTTTATAGTTTCCAAACAGATCTCTCAGAACTTTTATTGAGAACAGAATCAGAGGAAGTGGTGTCGGCGTCTAAGACAGGAACCTCTGCGGGTGGAGACAGCAGGTTAGTGACCACGTCTATCTGGAAGGGTATTATCATGAACTTGCAAGTCACTAACCTGGTCTTATAGTTCAGTCTGAATCCAGAGATAGAGGATGTTCTAGCTGGCTGGCTGCAGGTGAGGTGCCAAAGGAGAATGCTGGACGAAGTCATGTCACATTTCCAGTGCCCAAGCAGGCAGAGATCAGGCAGGAGTCAGAAGAGAGAAAACAGGTCAGATGGGAACAGGTAGGTTCAGAGGTTGGAAGGCAGAACAGGTCAGGATCAGGTAGTCAGAACACAGGAACAGTAGAATAAGTCTCACCAACGGCTCTAAATAATCTGGCACTTATAACTTGTCTGAAGGCTGCAAGTATACAAAACAATTAGAGAAAGCTGTGACGACAAATACAACTTTTTAAAATCTCATTACTCTTTATCTTCTTTTTCTTTTAGTTTTTAGAGTTGAAATTCGTTCCACTAAATTTTTATGAGTTAAAAATTAGTTATTTCTAGGTGACATCTATGCCAAAGATGATGTATTAGCACATCACCAACTTCATAAATAGCTCCACTAAAGCTGTCAAGAATCTGCTGACTGTTCACTGTAAATAAAGATGTAGTTATAGAGAGAAAAGCAGTGAACAAAGATTTCATTCCTGGCATGAACTTGCAGCATAGATAGAAACCAGTTGAAGGGTTCTGTGACAGATACTTGCCTTGAAAGTTTAACAATTGTAGCTGTTGAAACTAAACATAGAAACTGTGTGACTAACAGAAGGGGTAGATTTTGAAAGGCTCAAATAACAAAAAAATTGTTAATTAACTTTTTCTTTAAGTAAATCAGAAACTAAAGTTTATTTTCAATTGGAATATATACATACTAGTTAATTAGTACATTGTTGTTTGATTGATTCTATTTTCAGCAATGTTTCTTGGCGATGCTCTAATTGTAATCACTCAGAACAGAGTGACCCAGTATACAGGCAAGACAGACAATAGGATAACTTAACTCTTGAGAGAGGAAAACACAGGTTAGTGACCACGAAAACCTGATGGAGGATGATCTGAAAGCATGAGTCACTAACCTGGTTTAGAGTTTATTCCATGCCCAGAAAATAAGGTGATATCAGCCAGTCAGCTGACAAGATGCAAAGATTGCCGCACAGAGAGGTCAAAGCTTTCAAGGACACAGAACTGACAGGAGATCAGATCCGGGTAGATGATGTAAGGCAGGATAATCCAGAGGGCAAAGTCGGAAGGCAGAACCAAGGGCGTAAGCAGAAAGAATCCAACAGAAGTCGGAAGACAGGTCAGACAAACAGGTCATAACAGGGGCAGGCAGGCTCAAAGGTCTGAAGATAGAAGCAGGTCAGGATGAGGCAAAGAGAAAACTATAAGTAACACTGAAAAACTCCCAAGCAAAGGCTTAATAATAATCTGGCACTGATGACTGGGAGCAAGTGGTTTAAATGCAAGTTGGTACAGTTTGATATAATGAGCAGTGATGAGAAACTGGACAGAATCGGACAGGTGATGGAAATTAATAACTTAACCAGTCATCAGTGCCAAGATCATAACACTAATAGAATGCGAAAATCTATTAATGTTCTTTCAATTGATCCAAATTTCTTTGAAACAAGTATTTGAGCGGCACAGTTAAGTATGTAGTTGATATCTATGAAAAAACTTGGCAAATAATCACTGCTATTGCCAGGCAGCTATTTATGGCAGCATTGTGCTGCTCCTGCAGCCGTTTCCTTCTCTAGAAAACAAAAACAAAAAAACATGGTTTATCAATGAAGGTAGAGTCCTGATTTATAATTTTATATTGAGGGGATTAGAATAGAGCATGTTTTATTTTACCCCAGCCACTTGTTCACACGAGGGACGCTCTAAGTAACTATAAACTGTTAAAGTTGTGTAATGAAACAATAATACAAAAGTGTGGGACATCAGCATATAAATAAATGTTGTCATGTAGTCTGAGCTAGCAGCAGCACAGAGCTTTTGCCTTAAATAGTAAGTGTTCCCCAAATGGGAGCCTTTAGGAATGTGAGATCGTGGGAGACAGGTAACACAAAGTGACACCTGTCTCTCAAGTAAGCTCTGAAACAATCTAGCAAAAGATTAGACGGCACAAACCCATCAACATTAATCTACAGCTTCACATGATCAAGGTATTACTCATTAAAAAGAAAAACAATAAAAAGGATGTTTTTTTTTTTACCCATGTACTGTCTGTGTTGTGGTAGGACTGAAAACGTAACTGTGAAAACCAAAAAATATGTTTAACAAATAAAGTAATAAAACTGTTGATAAAATAATATTTGTATATTTTTGCCACAGTCCAACTTGTTGATAAATTAGAAGAATCTGTGTGAAAGACTGCTCAGGTCGGACACATTACCCAATCAGGTTAAAAAATAGTGGCATTCTTTTTTTTTTTAAGTGCCCTGTTCATTAATTATTAGTTGATGATACCAAAGCCCTAAAATCGTTAAAAAGAGTAAGATCTCATCACACTTATCAGTTGGCTATTTGAAAAGTAAATATGTTTATGCTGTACTACTTTCTGGATTTATTTCGATGTTATCAGGTGGTTTAGAAAGTAAAAAACAGAATAAATGTAATCCAGATTGCTGAACAACAACTAACCTTGGTTTTACTGGTTGAATACTGCAGCCACATGGCAAGAGATCAACCGTGTCCTGCTTAAAGACAAGAGCTGAAACCAACCTATTGATTGTAGGGCTGAATGTTCCAGTGGGAGGTGGAATGAGTTATTTTAGTCTCCATGTGGCAGAGACTGAAACGGAGGAGGAAAGGAGGAAACAATACCTTGGAACAGCAGGATATTCAGGTGCCAAGCACAGAAGAGTAACACTTCACCAAGCAGGGTGCAACGTGTCTGTGTGTGCCCTGTGTATGCATGTGCTATGACTAAGTCAAGCAGAAAAAAACGTAAGTAGAAGGTGACAAAGATGGCCGAAGTGGTGCTTGGAGTCGATGAAATGTGCTTTCTCCAGTGGCTTTCAGAGACGTGGGTGTAATAGATTAAACTGGTGTCTCGGGGCTCATCCCAGGGCTAACCCTGTCCTATTAAGACTGGCGGTGCAGGTCTTTTGCAGTCACTCTACTCCACCGCAGTGTGGACAAAGCTGCTGGCAAACCTCTCATATGGCACTCCACTGTTGTGAGCAACAGAGAGGACCGAGATGCTTGGAGGCAGCCAAGGACACAAACCGATGTGACTGATGGCAGCACAATAAAGTGAGCATCTCTTCTCCACAGCGTTAAGACCCCCTGGTATTCAGCGGCACATGAAATGGCTCTCTGGGGCATGTAAGCTTTGCTTTGTGGAGGAGACAGTTTTTTATGCTCTGCATTTAGTTGCCCGCCGATGGCAAAATATTGGTTAAAGGTCTTTAGTAATCTCCAAAGTAGAATTTAGATGAAACTGTCAGTCAGTGCATTGACCTTATGAGGAACAGACATGATACAGTAACTTCCAAAAACCCTCATACCACTTGAGTATTCTTCTTTTCACATTACCACTAAAACATACTTTAAAATATATTTTCTTGGAATTTTACATCACACATCACAGCAAAACCATAGATAAATGTTATGTATTCCATTATTGCCCTATCTACTCTGATAGGCCTAAGTATGATCCAGAACAACCAACTACATTGTGAGCTAACTTGACAAGAAAATATTAGTCTATTTATGCATAAATTACTCACAGTATAGATCAAGCAATTTTGTGAAGGCCTCAAAATCCATAAACGAATTACTTTGCGAACATTATGGAACCTTTTACAGGTTTGGAGGGAATAAAAAAAAAAAAAAAAAAAAAAACACTCCACCACTGCCAAATAAGAAAGTATTTAAAGGTTTTCTGTGTACTACTGCAGCTCAGAATGACAAGAACTGTCATAGTGTTTCCTGAAAGCCTTTATTTCAATCTGCCTCTGTCATATTTGCATGTTTTTGCATTAAGCTGCATCTACTGAGCGACATACAGTGATGATATTAATTAGGCCTCCAGTATTGTCCTGCGACTTTGAGTTCACCATGGACAAGAAAAACAAAATGTTCAATGTCCTGGACATACAAAAAAAGGTCAGCATTTAAAAACTATGGTCAGCTGGTTTATACTAAGAAACCAGGTTGTGTGCATGTGTCGCAGTGAATGCAAATATGCCGCCGCCTCTTCCGCAGACAATGTGGATCACCATTCCAAATTTGTAGGTGACCGCAGACAGTGCCGCAGACAGGAGGCCTCTGATTGGTCAAATCTACATCCCCTCTACACTATGTGTATTTCTTGTTTGGTACCGTACCGGCTTGTTTTGTTTTTATGACCGCAATTGTGGAAAATGACTCGTGAAGGTGGACCAGCTAGAAGAGCGAGGTGAGCAAGAACGCTGGGACCCATTTTCCACATGGATCCCTGCTCTTTTTCGCCCTCACGTCCTTCTGTTGTCGCACAAACTTGCCCACACTTTCTCACCGCCTTGGCTGTATCTAGACCCACTGCTAGTTCGTGATTGTGACTCTTGCGTTGTGGCGTGGAATAACATAGCTTAGACCACGCTTTGGGCACAAATCAAAAATATGCTGCGGGAGTACAACCAGCCCTTTAGTTTTAGAACGCCCCCCCCCCAACCGCTCAGCATAAGCTTGTGGAAATGATGAAATCATTAATTCCTTGTACAGCAGCAGCCATTCACAATGGCCCTTCCCAGTCAAACGCCAGCTGCATGGCAGCCAACTTCCATGCAGCTCCCAGCAAAATCCACTCCAACTTCCAGCCACTGGCCTTCTTCTGGGGTGCATATTTTTTTACTGACTCCACCCTTTCACTAAATGACAGGGTCTGACCAGGAAGTAATGCTTCTCTTTAGATCTTAATGTCCACAAATCATGACAGAAAGAATATACAAATATTGATGCCAAAAAAGGAATTGTAGGGGATGGGCCAAGGACCTAGCCTCGTGAGACCATCCTGATCTCGCGAGCTTTCAAGGTTTCACTCGCAGATCAGTCTGGAGACTCTCCTTTAAAGAAAATTTGGAGCCGTTCACCAATCGAACGTCCAATCAGCGTTGGCTTTGAGGCGGGTTGAATCGTGACGCAACGAGAAGCGCGACAGTTCAGTATAAAGAACATGGCGGCTTCAGCCAATGAAACTAGCATTAGCGTGGCTATTGAGTAAGTTTTATCGGAATTACAGAGTATTTCTTCACTGAAAGAAGAGCAAAACACTGCTCTGGAGGCTTTTCTCAGAGGAAAAGTTGTTTTTGCTCTTCTCCCGACTGGTTTCGGCAAGAGTTTGATCTATCAATTGGCTCCTCTTCGTCGTCGCTCTGTTAGTACGTCATATGCTTGGTTGATCTGATTAGTTTATTTGGCCTGTCTATCACCAACATAGGCCAATCAGCTAACCAGTATTTTCGCCCCTTCCCAAAATCACTTCAACGGAAGGTTTCCAGATGGATATGTGGAGCAAATCCATCTGGCGGAGTCAGTTTACCAAGGACCAGCCAAGGGCCCATCAAGGAAAGTGGGGAAATTTTCAATGGCTACTATTGTAATAAAGCATGATCAGTAAGCGTCAGAATGCACAGGATTCAGTTTGAGCAGAACAAAATTAAAATGTGAACGATTGGAGTGATTTGTTCTAATCATAAATCCATTGTCTTTCTAAACACTTGCTCCTATAATTCAATTTAGATTAGGGCAAACTGATCTTAATTTCTTCTTTCTCTCACCTTGTAAAAAACAGCAAAAACAGCATAAGTTTCCCGAGCCTAATGCTTAACTATGGAAAGCATTAACACCTCAACTGCTCTCACACCCCACTGAAAGTCCTTTGTGGGCCATCAGAACAGTCAAAGCAAATACATTTCTGGGCTTGTTCTTTTAGTTTGGCAGAGGTAAAACTACAAACCTTCTTCTGTGATAGTTTAGGTAAAATTTTATAACTCTCCAATTCTAAACTAGGTCTGACCCAAATAAACATGCATCATGATCACATTATTACGTTTTGGGCTTATATAGATGGTATATTATGATTATTATTTTTCAATTTCAGCACATTGCGGTTCAATGGATTTTGCACATGCAAACATAGCTATTGAAGGACTCCTTACCCCAAGCAGAACTTTATAAAAAAAAAAAAAAGAAAGGTGTTTCAAAAAAGGTTGAGGCAGACGTTCTCACGATAAATGCACAGCAGTCTTTTCAGATATATTTTTTTTTACTGAAGCATCCATCTCACAGCTCAAAAGTACTTTATATTGGTCCACATCTCTTAATGTTAGAGTAGATATCATTTAGAGGCAACCTTATATCCCCTAAGCATTATCCTTATTGGCTGTGATTAGCTTACAGCAAATAAAATAAAAATCTTTTTTTTTCAGTGAGGGCTGTTGATGCTGAATGTGGGATCAAAGAGGTTGAAATTTACAAAAATTAAAACCCCCAACATAGCCTTTAACGCTGCCGTTTGGAGTAATATTTTGGCTCACACAGCTGCAGTTAGAAGTCTCTGATATTTTAGGCATATTTGAATTCGCTTTGATTTGCTCTCAGCGGATAAATCAAGGGAGGGGGCGTTAATGATTCATAAGTGGTATTGTAAATATATAATACGCTGGTTAAATAGATTTAAGGTCGCTCTGTGTATCAAAGATTAAACACAATTGTGCAGTTTTTTCAAAGCTATTTAATCTACAGCCTCTTCAGGTAATATTTGTGCTAATGATGACAGCATTGATAGAGAGCTATCTGAGAGTCAGGTGATAGATTTATATTCGATTTTCTTTAACCGTATTTTGCATCTGTTTTGAGCTTCTATTCTAATATAGTTATATATATTTTTTTTCTTTTTACATTATTGACATAGCTATTCTTACTGTACATACTGTGTTCCTTGCACATGTCCAGCCTTTTAAGCAATGCGCTTAAATGGGATTGAGGGTTGAGCTTAGGGATGGATATTCTAGATTCTAGAAGTTTGAATGGTTGTTTTGATTTATCAATTAAACTGTCAGTTTTGACGTAGGTTTGGTATCTCCAGCTTGCTGGAAAATAAAACTATTTCTAAATTACATTCAGATAACCTAAACTGTCAACATTATACGAAAGGAATTTGGTTTGGATGTTGAAGAATGACGTGTTCAAGACGGAAACTCCAAGAATGGCATTATAGTTGGAAAGACCTATTTAAATGTCTGGACCAAAGCAAGATTTACATCCACGTGGGCTATGATGGTGTACCCTTTAAAGAACACATCTTAAGAAATTGACGTAGTTAAACTTTACTTGAATTTTCTCTGGCCAACGGACATGCACTAATGTATTCAGTTTTTTGGTGGTGTTTTAAAAAGGGGGAGTAGTTATCCTATCTAGGGCTGCAACTAACGACTATTTTAAAAATCGATGAATCGGCTGATTATTTTTTCGATTAATCAATGAATCGGATAAAAAATATTTTTTATACTAACCTCTTTATTCCAAAATAAACATTTTAGACAGAACAAACAAGCACACAAGTACAGGTTGCTCATTAACTGTACTGGAGCAATATGAAAAATAAATGTTTGTGTTAAAACTACGCAAACTTACATGAGAAATGTAGCTGTACATCCACAAAATATAGGGTACTTTGTTTCATAAAGCGCAAAAAAAGACATTTTTGTTTTTAAAAGCCCCTAAGGGGTTCAAACAATAGGCCCCCCCATTTCAACAAATTAGGTTTTTTTAGACTAGAAGAGTTCTGCCTTTTAAGACAGGAAAGTATAGCAGTTAAAGTTGCTACTTGAGAAAATACTGAACCATAGAGATAAAAATAGCCCTGTGATTCAAATTATAAATTGTATTTGGAATAAAAATGAGAGAAATAGGCGTGCTAAAAAACACATCCTCCAAAGACAGATATTTACATGGGAATGTGGCATATAATTAATAGACATATTACTGATCTTCCTTGATTTTATTCTGCTTTACTTCCATAAATTGCAGGATCTTCTTTACTTTATCTTTGCCAGAAGATTTAAACTTTAAAAGCCTTGCCCTCATAATTTGCAAGTTAATTTATTTATAAAGAAAATATAAACGCTGCTTAAGCTAATTCAAATGAAATTAAAAGTAAAATAAGTAGCCAACCTTATCACTGTCTGTAACCTACTAACACGGTAAGTAAAGCATCAGATGAGCTACCTGAGAAACTAACGTTACGTTTCCCCACTTTAAAACGAAACAAACATGGTTACTCATCCTGCTGATCAGCTCTCTTCACTGCCATCGAAGGCTCCAACGTGTTTTCTTTTCAGTTGCTGCATCATAACAGCGGTGCTTCCGCGCCATGTTCATTTGTTTTTACAAAAGTTGCATGTTACGACTTTTTTCACTTTACAAAGCGCAGGCTATTTTAATTATTGTGATCAATTTGCACCGTCAATCCCGGCGCATGCGTGCTTCATTTGCAGTCTGGATGCTGAGGGTAAACATCCTCTGACTGCAGCGCTGAGAGGGACTCCTGTGGGACCGGAGTTGGGATGGGGGAGGCGCCCCACGGCAATGACGACGGCGGTGGATGACGCATTAGTCGCGCAACACAACTAATCGATGATGAAATTCGTTGCCAACGCTTTTAAAAGTCGATTTTTATCGATTTTATCGATTCTTTGTTGCAGCCCTAATCCTATCCAACCTAAACAACAATTAACCTAAAATTTTACACTGGTACAAGAAAGGTTATTATTTTGTATTAACCATGCTATCATACTGAGCCTTTTGAACATTGTTAACCACACCAGAGTACAAAGCAAAATACATTAAAGACACTGAGATGGACTGCAGAACCTCCTGTAAACCTGGCATCGGTACAACTGCCAGCCTCGGGATGGTTCATCAGGGTCCTGCTGTGTTAATGTCTACTGACTCCATTATACCAGAAACTGAAAGACTATATGTGATGTAAGAGCAGCACAACTGAGTGGAAGAAGCTGAGAAAATATAGAAGGAGTGCAAATTTGAAGATCGAAGGATTAAAAGATTGTTTGAGGGTACATACCGGTAAGGTAGTAAAGAAGAACAGCACTACCATTTTGTTTAAACAAAAGAACCAGAAACTCCATGAGACAGACTTTCTTCTTCATGCATTCATTTCTTGTAGATCAGTGCAATACTTTCCTTGAAACAATAATTTGAAACTTCATGATGTTTTCTTTTTTCTAAAAATGTCAAGCAATAATTTTCTTCCTTGAACCAATCCCTGGGCTGAAGCAGCAGTGTGTTTGCAACCAAAACAAACTGAAGGAGTTAAGGCAAACTTTTCCAATTCTGAACATAACAAATCATTCTTTTTTTGTAGTTGTGTGTTTGTAGGTTTTTGGTTTTGTGCTTGGGTCAGGTTGTGTTTTCTTTTTCTCCTTTAATAAAATCAATCATTTCGAAAATGCAGATCATAATTTTTCTAACGTTTCTCTGAGCTGAAAATACAAGTGTGCAGAAAAAAAAAAACAAAAGAAGGGAAATCTATTGTGGCAGTTAACAACACTGTCTATGTGTGTACTTGATATAGTCCATATATAGTATATACAGTATATATAGTCTGTTACACAGTTCTGAGCCGATTAGTGGAATCTGTTATCTTAAACTGAGCACATCACGAAAGTAAGAACCCTTTAATTTTGCAGTGTATTCTGTGTCTGCGATCCTTCAAACAAGCACTAAGCAGAGACAAACACTTTAGGTTTGAGAGGCCAAAAGGAGCTCCTTTTAGGTTAAACTTGATTTCTTGGACATGCCCTTAGAATATTACAGGACAATATGCCAACAGGCTCCTTCACTGTTTGGGAGTCTGGTGATGTAAGGAGTTCTTATTATGTTTGAAGTGTAATACTGTAGCAGTGAGACCGTGATGCGTTGATTAGTCCCTTGTTCTAAATTAACTAAATCCCTCGGAACATGGCAGGTTCAATTGTAAGCGGAAAAAAGCAGCTTCATTCAGTAGCACATCCAGTGCAATGAAGGTGCACATTTACATATCAAAGACTGCAGAGCCACGTCTAGAATTTCAAGTGTGTTCTGTTGTGATGTTGAAGAGCAGCAGCACTGACATGAGAGGAACTCGCTCTGTCCTCCTTACAAATTCCACAGTTGATACACTTCCTTGTAATGTCCACAGTAACACATAGAAGGTGCAGAGCAGCCCAAGTTGTAATGAGATACTTTAAATGCTCAATTGAACACGCAAAGATGCACACATTTTGTTTAAAAGATAACAAACGTGTGGATGGGTGTTAACAGATATTCAAATGGTGCTGGTTTGTGAGTGCGTAAGTAGGTCATCTGCAGGGAATGGGGAAAACATGTTAAATCATTTCTGCAGTCTCTGAACAAATGGCCTTTTTTTCCCCTTTCCCTTCTAGGGAAATTTCCCCCATGGCCCTGCAGATCTGATTTGATTCCCTCTAAGTCAAGCGTTGACACATTAGCACGTCTTCTCATTAACTTAGACTTTGCCATTACCCCCTCCTGGTCCCATTTTATTCCAATTTAACAGCAGACATACTTGGACCATCAAGTATCTCAGACACATTTAAAAGCTAGCGAAGCTCTTAACATTTGTACTTTGCAGCTAAAGTGGAATATGTAAATCCCTCCGTAGAATGTAATTGAAAGTTGATTATCTGACTGTCATTGAACTGCATTGTCTCCATCTTTAGAAAATTTTATATTTTATATCTTGATAAAATGCATCATTCAAAAATCCCAACTTTTGAAATGCAAAGGCTTATGTGATTAAAAAGTCCAAAATTTATGTAGCTCAGACAAATTATCCAACATAGCCACATTTTTACACCAAAGCGTTTAAAATCTCCAAGATAGAAAAAAGATCTATAAATAATTTACTTTTCCCAACTAACCACAGGACATCTTAGCTGCAGTGTTCACAGACTAGGAAAACCAAAGCAAATACAAAATGTGCTTTTATCAGAATGATTTCCTCTTATAAATGCAAAAATCTTTTCATTTTACTTCCCCTTGTTAAACCACAACAAAACCCTCTCATTTATGAAAATGTCTTTATTAGTTTAATTTGTCATGCTGAGGTCTTGCCACCAATAGACCTGCAGAATAACAGAATTACTTCCATAGTAACTGTCTTACAACATGAAGTCAGCTTGAAATGAACACATAATTTGGTAATATAAAACAGGGATACAAACAGATAAGTAACAAAGTCATAGATATCCATCAGTCTGGAAAAGGAAACCAAGAAAATAATGATTTATGACTCCAATAAACCACATATTGAGAGAACAGGCAGCGGTGGTGATCTTTTCCAGAACTGGCCAGACTATCCAAATTACACCGGGAGGGCACTGACACAACTACTGTAAATGTTCAAAATAGAATCCTAAACCACATGATTTGAAAACAAATCACTTGCCTTTGTTAAGGTAAGTATAAAAAAAAACACTTGACAAAATAGCCTCTAATAGATCCTCTTTTTTTAACCAATCCCTGCCCTGGACCATCAGTGTGTTTGCATTCAAAACACAATGTTTTTATTGTGTAACTGTAATCAAGGAGGTTTTATTGCATTAATACTATTACAAATACACATCCTTTTGACCTTATGTCTTCACAACTAACATAGCATTTTTCCAAAGTATCACACCATGATGACAAACATGGCAGTGGTAGCGTGATGGCTTGTTTTTCTGCCTACAGTAAGTACTTGGAAAGATTCTGCATTAAACCTGAAAATCCAGAAGGATAAAGCCAGCTATTTATTTGTGTTCTGACACTAATGTAAGCTAGCCACACAAGACAAGGATCTAAAGTTACAGAACTTCCTCTGAACAGCAAAAAAAAAAAAAAAAAAAAACATAGGTTTTTCAGTGGCCTAGTCAAATCCTGGAATCCCATTTAACTAAAATGCTGGGACATGACTTTACCTAGGCTGTTGATGCTTAAAGCAATACTAGATAATAGTCTTACCTTAATAAATCCTCTTCCTAGTCCCTGTGATGGTATTCCTAATATTTATTAGAAATACCCCTGAAAACCAAAATTGCAGCTTTCTGTACCTCTGACCCCGGTGGCATCTCGCTGCTCTGTTCTAATTCTCGCAGTATAACAGCTGTTAGAGGCCCAATCTAAGGCTATTGCTTCAATAAGTACAAACTTCTCTGCACTACCCCTTGGTGATTATAAAATGTTGTTTTTATTGTTTTTTTGTGGTGTTTTTTTTTTTTTTTTTGGAAGGTTATGAAATGTTGAAGCCAGCAAAAAGGGCAAATAAAACCTTCAGAAGGAGAAGAGGGAGAGATACAATAGCTGATCGGCTCAGGACTCTAACAAGGATGCATTCCATTCTCCTCAAACCAAAAAAAAAAAAGATAAAAAAATGAAAGTCGATGCAGACCTTGCAATTCAGATAATGGATTTGTAAGCACCATATCTACTAATATCTGTAACTGTACAGTTGTGTTGTGCAGCTTTGAAACATAGAGAGGGTAAATTACATAATTAGAGCAATTAGAAAGCGATTCACTCGAGAGGTTTATATAATTTATAATTTATATAATTTTTTTTTCCCAGCAAAATGATTGCTATACACTAGTTTACATTAGATGAAATAAAATACAACCCACCTCTTCATACATTTGGTTGTAGCGGTGAGGTGCTAAGCAGCTCACAAAAAGCCGGCAGTCTTTACAACAGAGCTATTTTCAAAAGCTCCTGTAGGGGGTGCAATACTTAAAAAATTACTCAGTGCTACTTTAACAGCCGTGTAATTCTACTGGATTATTTTGTAAAAAGAAGAAGGCTCATTGCAATAACTTGATGCAAGTTTTAGCTGTAAAACATGGAACAAATTGCTAGAAACTGGTGATTAAAATTTGTGGATGATTATTTCCCAAATAAGGCTAAGGTAGTTTGGATGTTATCTAACATATTGGTACGATAAGAAAGCAAAAGCAGCAGGAATCTATAAGGGAACAATACTTTTTCACAGCACTGAGTACACAGAGGATTTTGTCAGCAGGACATTCAGTGCACCAGCTGTGTTTGTTTGGATATTTGAACACTATAAAACACAATAACATTGTGTTCAGGAAACTGGGGTTTACATGAAAGTCAGAAGGTTATATAGGGAGATGTTTTTTGGTCTTCATCCTAAACGAGGATATGCACCAGAGTTTCTCCTCCTCCTCCCTGTTGAGAAACAGGCTAATGAGGCCCGGCGTTCACCTCCTGCTGTCCACCCTCCCTTGCATCCAACCTTCCTCCACCTGTGCACAGATTTCAGCTGAGCTATGCAGGATAGTCCCCCGGCACTGGTTTCAGCTCAGCATGATGTATGTATCACATACTTGTAATACACAAAGCAATAGTGTTTAGTGTTATACAAGTCGATCTTTGTCTGCTACACTCTTTACCATCTTTTCCAATAGGCTCAGTGTAAACTTCACATAATGAAAAGATTTGATCACATACAGTATCCGCCTTTATTGCAAGCGAATCAATCCTCAAGAATGTTAGTTCCTTGTATAAGCGAACTACCAGCAAATCCAATAAACTAGCTCAATATACTGAAATAATAACTGCTAAACGCTCTTTTCCCTATTTTGTTGGTTTGACTTGATTGCCACGATTGGCATTTCCCCGCACCATGCACTAAATTTAGTTTGTACAAAACACCATTGGTTTGTCTCCTGTCTATGTTGTCACTTCTTGGGAGATATTGAAAGGGACAGAATGGATTTCCTCCTAAAGGATCTCTTCTCTGGGCCCTGCCAGTTGCATTTGGTGTGCAATCAAACCAATCACAGCAGCTGATGGTCAGTGATTGCTTTCAGATTGGCCTGCCTACACATGACTCTTTTTTTCTCTTCCCCCTCCTCGTTTTATAGACACCTGCTGTGAATGTGAGGCTGTGAAGCTATGAAGAGGTAGGAGAGACAGAGGGTAGAGATGCACCTGCTATCTCTGTGAAATCACAGCTCTACAGTCTTGGTTCAGCTCTAGTGATTGGGCTCTAATCAAATGGTTAATTCATGCACAGATAAGCGGACACATTTATTCTGCATCACAAAAGAAACACTTTCATGCAGACGGTTTTGAATTCCTTTATCCTTTTTTTTCTTACTTTTTATAATTTGTAAGTAAAGAATAGGGGTGTAAGAGTCAAATCCATTAGTGCAAATTCTTCTACAATTTCTCATTCTTTTTTAAAAAAAAAGGAGGGAAACTATGTCATGTACCACTAATTTAGTGAAATCTGAAAGGAAATATTTGTACTGGATTTTTTTTTTATTATTTTTGAGGTTACAAAACAAAATGGTTAAGGTAACTGTTTTAGAATTTCTTTGTAAACCATTTCTTAAATAATTTCCTTTTTTTCTTTAATTACCAGTATGCAGCTCTCTATATAAATGCTCTAGCCTCCCAGGTCCCATAAAGAAGACCATCCACACAGCAGGGTACTGCTACTCCTAAATTTCACTGTAAGGACTTTGAGTTTGCTGTGATGTGTACATAGACAAAAATGAAATTACAAAATATTCTATTTTTACAAATCTGGTGTCTTCTGTAAACAGTTGATTACATTGGTGTCTTGTGTAAGTAAAGGAGCTAAGCGCACATTACTGTCAACGAAGTTCTTTAATAAAAAACAAGAGGAATTCAGAGATGGTGAAGAGGAATGCAGCACCTGGTATGGAGAAGAAAGCAATAAACCATGGAGTATGTATAAATGCAATCAGAGAATTTACATGTATGCAAAGGAAGAAAAAAGACAAGGGAAAACAGATTAGAACAGGGAGGAACAGCTGAGGCTAATGAAGGCAGAGAGAGCTGAGGGGGAGAAAATGAACAGAGGAACTAAGCAGAGACAAACAGAAACAGTAAAAAAGGCATTTAGCTGAGATAACTCAAAATAAAAACGTAACATAATGTCAAACAAACTCCCAAATTAACAGTAGCAAAATAAAAGAAAATAAACCATATAAAAAAAAAATATATACAGTATAGATTTTAACAATTGGATCTTCGAGGGGTTCAGGCTTAAGGGGTGATTACAAACTGAGGAAAGATGTTTCAAATATTTCAACATAATAATATTCACAATTATCTTACTCATAAATGTGTTAGCCAGAAAAAAAAAAATCACTATAAAAAGTGATAATTAGCAGTTGTAACATTTTAAAATGTACAAAACACATTTAAAATCAAGGAGCATAAGGACTTCAGGAAAGTGCTGCAACTTCTTCTCCATCTCCACCTCCAGTTTCTGTATCTTTTCAAACTTACATTTCGCAACCCCATTACCTGCTGTTTTCACTTGCTTTGTTCCGAAACAAGAGAAACCCGAGTCCTGGGGCAGGGAGATAGCATTGCTGCCATAGTGGTTACATGTTAGTCAATTTGAAGTACACCAAAAGGGAATGTCTCTCATGTGACTCCAGGCAAGCAGAGCGTGACCAGCTGTGAGCTCGACCAAGTATGGTCGGTCACACATGACGGGGCAGGAGACAAGCAGAAGCATGAATGCCGGTTTCATTGCTGTCAGAAGTGAACACCTCAGCTGCAGACATATATAGAGGAGGCAGATTCCTTCCCCCAGCTTCTGACTAATTGACCCTGAGCTGACGTGTCAGAAGCTTGAGGTGAAGCAAGATATGAACTTTGTGTTGTTTAGCAGCTTCTAGATGTAAGGTGAACTGTTGCTGAACCAAGTAACAGCAGCTTGACTTTTATCACTCACCTAACCTTACTTTTTGCTTTTTATTTTAAACATAAAAAAGATGTTTTCTATATTATTTAAGTATAAAAACCCGTATTAAGCACCGCTGAACCTTATTCTGTCCGACCACATTTCCCTGCACTTTTTATTGAAAGTTTTTATTATATATCATGTGCATCTACAAAATTCTTTGTAAATTCACTTTGAATATTTATAATATAATTTTTCAAGTCTCGTAATCTCAATTAGATTTAGGGCTTTACTCTGACATAGAGAAATACTTTAACCTTAACCACTCCATCAGAAATCTGGCGACATATTTCAGGTTGTTCTCCTGCTGGAGGGAGGACCTGAATCTGTTGTTTGTAGCTTCTTACAGGTTTCCATCCATTTTTCATGTATTTTGCACCATCCATGTTTCCATCAATTCTAACCAGCTTGCCTTCCCTGTTCCGGAAAAAAACAACAACAACAAAAAAAAAAACATAAAACAGCCAGAAACAATATTGTTGCTTCCACCATAATTCACAGGAGGGATGGTTTGCTTTAGGTGATACACTATGAGTTTTTTTATGAATAATATTTTGCATAAAAGCCAAAAAGTTCAAATCTGGTCTCATCCAACCAGAGTGTCTACTTCTACGTCTTTGGTCTGTTTGATCCATTATTTGTGGACATCATCAAACAAGAAAAACAAATAAAAAAAAAATAGAGAAGATTTATAGAAAATAGTTAACAGCTCAGTTTAGAGTTCTGCAGCTCCTCCATATGCAGAGTGAGCAACATGGCAGCTTTTCTAGTTAGTACTCTCTTTACCTGGCCTGTCAGTATCTGCATTTACATTACAAACATGTGCAGAACTATGTTAATATTCTGCTAGTTTTATTTCCACACTTCTCTTGAATACATTTGTTTATATACTAACACTCCAAAACAACATGGCAGCGGTGGTTGTAAACGCATGAGTGGTATCCATTTTTCAGCCACAGCTTGATTGCACATCATACTCATCGTCGGAAATTCAATGTAAATAAAATACACCTACACACCATTATCCTCCATCTACTTTAGCTCTGTTTCTTCCTCTATTTTAGAAGGCAGCAAGGTTCAGTTGCAGATAACAGCACTTGTGTATTGTAAAAAAAAAAAAAAAAGTCTTTCTAATGCAATTTTCTGACAAAAAAGAATTTCGATATGACTGAAAAAAAAACACCTCAAAGTGTAAAAAACTTAATTGAAGTGCTTCCTTTTAGAAAATGTATTTGCGGATTTACAACTGGCTTAATTAGATGGTTAGTGGAAACACATCTACTGGCGTATTCTACCCTTTACCTCATGAGCTACTTAGAAGAGCTCTGCTAAAATCACAAGGTTGTGATATTGTTTTATAACCTAGCTCTTTTTCAAGCTTCTGTAAACCATTTTCCCCAACTCTTTGTTTCCCTGGCTCCATGAGACTGTTTGCTTACTAAAGATCAGGTATCTAGACATTACATAACATTATTTCTTTTTATAATGTGAGCAGAATGCAGAAAAATGTGTGTTTTGTATTATAAATATATATTAATATTGAAAATAATCAACCGTCTTTCAGTTCTTTTCCCTTGTCACAGTGATGCACATTTCAGTGTTTCATAAAACCCTAATATAAGACATCAAAGTTTGTAGTTTTATTGATATATAGATAGGGATATTGATATGCTTGCAAAGCATTTTACTCTTGAATGAAAATAGCAGTTAAATTAACCAGTGCAAACGGTGTTCAGCTCTAAGGCTCAGAAGGACTTCCAGCACTACTTCAGGAGCTCTTAACTCTCGATGAATAAACTCCTCATGGAGTGGAAATTAGAAAAGAAGTGCTTACACACTTCACATGAATCAAAAGTAAGCTTTTAAATGATCTCCGCTGTTCTCTTTTCTGTCTTCTTTGGGTTTTTTTTTAGCCGTTGGACTATGAGACCAAGAAGGCGTACACCTTCAAGGTGGAAGCATCCAACGCTCATTTGGATCCCCGGTTTCTGAGCTTTGGGGCTTTCAAAGACACGGCAACAGTGAAGATTAACGTCTTGGATGTGGATGAGCCCCCGGTGTTCAATAAGCCCTCCTATGTGATGGATGTGTATGAAGACACGCCCGCTGGCACCATCATTGGGGCGGTGACGGCACAGGATTTAGATGCCAGCAGCAGCCCAGTCAGGTAAAGTTAAAGTGTTCACAGTAAACTGTGTTTTAAGACAAGTTTATATCATCAATCATCTTCTTTATATCAATGTCCTTAAGAAAAGCTTTCAACTTTTTGCCCAAAGAAAAACTTATTGTTTAATAATGGCTAGAAGACAAAATAAAAGACATCAGAAACTGAATACATTAAATTAAAAAAATGAATCAGTTGATTCATTATTTGGTGCATATAAAGTCATATTAAATATCTTTCAGCAGATTTATTTGAAGATTTTTTTCAGCACATTTTTCAAACCTGTCTCTAATAGGCTTATATTAATTCAGATAAAGACGTACAGACCAAGCTCAAGGATGTATTGCTCCTCTTACCAATAATTTAGATTTTTCTTTTTTTGTTTTTAAGAGAGCACTGCCATTTTTTTATAACATACTTGGAGTAAGGGACATATTAGGGTGGAATTAAGTAACTTGATTTCTGTTAGTACCTATTTTACAGTACAATGAAATCTGTTTAATTGATCTTGTTGTTAAGGCATTTTATTTCTGCCTTTCTCCAGGGTATTTTTTTGTGATTTTTGTTCAGTTATGGCACCTCATAAGGTTCATAAGAAAAATATTACATTTTAATGTGAAACTAAAACAGTCATTATTTTTATTAAAATAATATTGTTTTTGCCAAGATAATCAGCAAAATGGGGTATTTTAAAAACGCTCTACAGGAAAGCATCAACTTTGGCCCTCATCATGATCTTTTAATGTCATTAACCAACTAGTGTATATCTCTGAATAAAAACAAGCAAATGACAAATTTCAATAATTTCATAATGAAGAATACTTTAACACTAAATAAATAATAAAAAAATGTAGAAACAAGCTTAGCCTTCTGTTCAGTTTATTGATAAAAATTAAATTGAAAGAAAATTTATATGGATATAGTATATATTAAAAAAAAACTGTATATTAATTTACCTGAACTTTACACTTCCCTAATTAAAATCTACTATGCAATTGGATGTTTGCAATTTAATATTGAAGGATATATTTTGTAATTCAGAGGAAAAACCTACATTTTGAATAGCAAGTTTGGCTTAATTTTTATCAGTAGTATTTTAACACATATTCAGCAAGTATTCCCACTTCTCCAGTGACCACTACACTACAGGTGTAGTGTGACAACAGGTACCTGTTGGAAAAAAAAAAAAAAAAAAGGAAATTTCTACGTCATAAAAACAGGGAAATCAAAGCTTAGAAGCCTTGGGCTGTGATTGGACATCATACTGTACAGATTATTTCTTATAAGTCATTCAGATAATATTAAAATAATGTTAAAATAATAAATAATATTTTATATGTAGACATGATGTAAACACACACTCAATTCAAAAATATAGCTGTGATATAGTTGTGAAAATACAGGTAAAATATCATCCTTATTATAATCCTTATTATCCTTAAACCATCTTTATAATTGTTTTCATATTTAATCACCTTTTGGCATTCCTTCCACACAGATAGGTGAAATATTCCCTTTTATTTACAGCATATTTAATCTTTACTAGCTTAACTGAAGAGGAAAACCTCCTATTATATTCTTTAAAGATTTAAAACCAAAAGAGAGAGAGACTGTTCCACCGCTGCCAGTGATTGAAGGTTTTAGATCTCTAATTCATTCATCAACATCCACAGTCTTCATTCATCAATGTCATCACAGCTTTAATCGTGAAACTTTTGTCAGCTTTACTCATCAGTTTGAGAATTAATCAATCTATGTAGAACATTAGACTCTGTCTTGTAAAATCCTGCTAGCGTCATCTTCTGGCCAGTCAGCGATTGCCGGTGACACTGTGTGACATGGAATGAATATCTAAGCTTATGTGTAGTCTTATTATAAATGGCTGCACCTGCACAAGCAAATACTGGTTTTAGCAAATTAGAGAGTGGATTACTGTGTTTGATCATGAGTTGAGGAAGTTGCCTTTTACATGCAGATGAGTTTTTTTTTTCTGAATTATTCTATGGACTCCTCAGATAGCATTTCGTCAGATATTTTCTATTAAGGCCATTGGTCTTTTTTGTATTTTTTCTTTTCATGTAAGTTTTTGAAGGATTGTTATGAAATTCTATGGAAGTCTTTTTAATCTTAATTACTTCATCAAATAGAATAATTTGTATAATTTCAATGCGGAGATGACGAAAAAAATAGATTAAACTACTTCTACTACTACTACTACCTTCACATGATTTAATAGGTTAGGTGCGACTAATGACTTAATAAGATGACTGGATTATAAATGTAATTTAATAAATGCAGAAGTTCTTGTTTTAGATTATACTACCATTTTTTGTTAGTTTTTTTCTTTTTTGACTTTTGTTTTACCACAGAGTAAAAAAGGATGGATATCATCAATGTCCGTAGAGAAACAGCAGGTGTTATTATATTTCTACAGCTATGAGTAGAAATGGTGCTGTATACAATTGATTGTGCGGCACTTATGGATCATTCTGATTTATCCTTGGCAAAAGAGAAACAGAAAATAGATAGAAGAGAGGATTCAATGTTATTTTACTGGATCCTCTAGTGAGTGATTTTTAGTTTTTATGTTGTACACTGGTTGCAAGAGAGGAATTGCTATAAAAAAGGTTTTATGACGTTGTAAAAAAGTATGAAAAAATGTCACCCTTCTTAGACAATGTCTCATTCTCTATCATTGAAACTGTTAAAGAACTTTAGAGTTTCTATGGAGAAAAAACTGCATCCTTGATGCACAAATGAGCGCCACCACAGACTCTTTAGGTCACACACATATATATATATATATATATATATATATATATATATATATACACATACATACACATTACTCCATGCCAATTCTATTGTATTGTACTATTTTATTGTTTAAATTATGTAGCATTAAAAAATAGCATGGTTTAAGGGAGACAAATATAAAAAGGTAAGGTTTTAGCCTTTAGGTTATCTGCTGAAATTTTTACTCATTTTCAGAGCCTAGAAATGTCTTTATGTTTCATAGTGATAACTATTAGCAAATAATATTTGAGATGATACTCATTATATTTAACCTTGTGTAATCTTTGTTATCTTTGTAAAAAACAGTGTATTCAAGGCCAGAATCAAGCACAGCAACGTAAGGACAAACTGCTAAACAATCCATTTAAACACCTAAGATCTCTCTTTGGATGATAAAAGGTTAAAGTTGAAAACAGGATAGGGGAGTGGTGGCCTATTGGTTAGGGCATTGCGCTTGGAATGCAGAGGTTCCGAGTTAGAGCTTCACTCCCACAGACTGCCACTCTGGGTCCCTGGGCAGAGATCCTTAACCTAGGGTGACCAGATATCCTCTTTTTCCCAGACATGTTCTAGTTTTCATACCAAAAAAGATGTCCGGGGGGAATTTCAAAATCGCCCGGGATTTGGGCCCCGGAGCTGATGGCTCAGTTCGAATGCCTGGTCCGGTCAACCCCCCCTTTTTTTGTAATGACAAAAAAAGCTGAAAAAAAAACATATTTGGAAAAAATTGTTAACAAAGTGCCCTTATTTAAAATACTTAAAGGGGAAAGCCTCCTTTCTTAAAATCTAATACATTTTAATGTCTTAAGGCTGTAAAGTTCAGTCTGAATAAACTTGGGGCCTTCTTGGAAAATATTATTTGCCTACATAAGACAGAAGCAGAGTTGTTTGTCTAGTGTTGTGTTTAACAAAGACATAAATATACAGAACATAACTAAAACACCCGATAGTCCCTGGCAAGCATGATTTGGTAAAATATTTAAGAGTGGTACCTTTTTTGTAGCAGCCAACGTAAGAGAGGCAAAAAATGCAATCTAAGAATAATTACTAAGAAAAAGATTTTATGAGACTGATGAAATCTTGCAAGTTAGTGATGCTAAAGTTGTGTCTATAAGAAAATAAATTAAGGGATTAACCTCTTTCCTCTAAATTATAATTTACCCCTGTGATTTTATATTACAATACTTACGAATGTTGAACATTAATACGTTTTGTAGAACCAACATGCTTCAGTGAATTCAGTTCATACCG
The DNA here is from genome assembly GCF_000732505.1 of Cyprinodon variegatus. Lineage (NCBI taxonomy): Eukaryota > Metazoa > Chordata > Actinopteri > Cyprinodontiformes > Cyprinodontidae > Cyprinodon > Cyprinodon variegatus. The sequence goes on along the minus strand of NW_015151067.1, from coordinate 167,043 downwards.
CATCCACGTCATTCTGTCGCTAAAAGTCTTACCACCCTCAGAAGCACTTATAGGACATCACTACCTCTGTTTTTATCCTAAAACCTTCATCTGTTGTAGATAACAATAGCCTGTCCATTGCATAGACAAAAGAAAGGGTGCTTTGAAAAATGCATAACGAACCTGCCTAGTTTTTTATAAATCTGCTCTCCACTTTTATCCTGTCAGATTGCTTCAAAGTGATGGGTACTCTGTCTTAAATGGGAAAAAAAGAGAAATATCTGTTGCACAATGTGCAGTTGTTTTGCTATGAATATTTTATCATGTACAAAACAAAAGAATAGCGGAAGCTGAGATTTGTTCAACAAGAAAAAGCTAATGCCCTCCGCTCTCTGGATCTCCACTTTGTCTCTGGTCTTTAAATATTCATCAGTAGCACGGATGACATTGTTATTTGTGCACACTTTGGAGAGCAGCCTTGCATTGTGCATTTTGAAACAATAGGACTCCATATGCCCCATCATGCATAGGGAATCATGCTTTTAGACTTTTAGACTTAAACCAAACCTATTCAGCTATTTAGGTCTACAAAATTATCTATCTAGAATACGGAGAGAGCAACATGATTCTGCATTGTTGATTTATTCTTTGAAAATTTTAGGTTTTTAACACTTAAAGTTGTGTTTGATTTTCAATTAACATTGTAATTACACGACACTCAAGAGGTCCAGTTTTCATAGACTCTAAAACATCACCTTAACATAGTTGAATGAATGAATGAATGAATGAATGAATGAATGAATGAATGAATGAATGAATGAATGAATGAATAAATTAATTAATTAAATTCATTTCAGACGATTAAATTATAAAACTAATATTAGATAAATCAATTTGAGATGATATTTGAAACCAACAACCTCGTGCCTCAGAAAAAAATAATTTGGTTACAGGTTGAACATTCAAATAGATATAATTTTTAGTACCAAATAAATATAATTCATTGGAACATAGATATAAGCTAGTAAAATAAAGAACATTTCCCAATTACTAAACCTGCCAGTATATGTAGGCTGAGATCTGACATTGATTATTGATTTATGATTATTAATTAAAATCATAATTGAATCATTAATGGTTGGGAATTCTAGAAATGAATAAGAGTTGAAAAATATACAAAAGAACTCACCCTTCCCTTTCCTGACATTACCTCCTGCATTGGGCTTGGTTCTAACATAGAGGGAAGGAACGTTACTGCTCTTCAAGGCAGGAGATAAGGGTAATTAGTTTTCATATCTATGACTGTCATGGCCATAGACTCTTCAGATCTGTGATTTCTTTCATAGATCTTTTGATCAGGTAGGTTGAATTAGCTGGTATCAGTGACAATGAAAATATCTTTCCCCATGAAAGAAAGAAAAACATGAATACATTATTTTCTTCCCCAAGTCTGTCTTTCTTTTTTAAGAGATATTGAGCATACAGTATAATCTTAAACCTGTAATACGCTTTGTCATAACATGGTGAAAACCAAGTAAAACATATGTATCATCCAGTAATACCCTGTGAAACGAAAAGAAAAAAAAAGAACCTCTTTGCCTTGGGGAAAAATTACAAACCATTGATCTTTTGAACTCTTGATGGGAGTTTGGCTTCAGTATTCATCAAAGAGACTCACACTAAACTGGTATGACACATTCATGTTCACCGCAAGGCTGCACACAACGCAGAGTTTGAGACAAGACATGGACAAATCAAATGTGAAGCCCTCGTAGAGTGGTCTAGTTATGTTTCTCATTACTAAAAGGGAGCTATTAGATTCCTCCGCTAATGATACAAGTCCAATCTACTTTCAGATTCTGAAGTTCTAAAAGACAACCTTTATAAAATGCATGTACTTTTGTGTTTTAGAATGAAAAAGTTCAACTGAAAATAAAACAAATTATAGTATCATACCAAAGAGAGGATATCCTTTGTAAGGAAAGTCCAGGCTTTGCCTCATGAGAAATTACAGACCTGCTTTGTGGAAGTGCCCATGGGCAAGGCTTCAAATTCCCACCCTGTGAACTCTTTGTAAAGGGGAATAAAATATGACTTTCCTCTAATGATATTCCACTGAGGGTTGTATAATTATTAATGGAAAAAATTTGTTTTTAACATCAAATAGCATGGAATGATGAATGAGCCTGTCACTGGCATGTGCTTCACTTTCTGATCTCTTTCTTTTTTCAATTTTCTTTCCTTGAATTCCATAGTTTGCATTCAGAAAACCTAACTAACACACTCCTTAAAGAGAAGTTTTCGGGCTGATTTGGACACCGATCTCAGACTTTTCTATGCTTTTGTTGTTCAATGGCTGAGAGAAAGATTGATACTCTTCCAACAGTCCCTAAAATAAATTTATGTTCCCAAGAAAAACATTAGCTCAGCATGGCCAAATGGTGCTCCATTACTCGATACATATGCAGTCCTTCAGCACATTTTCTGGAAATGACCATTCAGAATGAGTGATGAAGACAAGTCCAACATCTCATTACACCTAACACGTATAAGTACAGCGGGGAAAATAAGTATTGAACATGTCAATCTATTTTTTTTTTGTAAATATAATATCTAATGGAGGGATTGACATGAAATTCACAGCAGGTGCTAATAACGGTTCGTATTATACATTCTGTGGATACAGAAACATAATAAACAAGTCCAAAAATTAAGTTACATTAATGAAAAAGGGAACAAGACAAGGAATTATAAACACTTCTATTACAACTGATTGGGGGCTGACATTGCATATAAAATTATTCATTCTTATTAGCCTTCTTTCAAGGCTGGGTAAAAATCATTATCTCTCAAAAATGAAAAAAACATAGATATTCTGAAAAAGAATTGGTTCTAGTGTGCTGGGGACTAAGAAGACATTTCATCTGCCTACGCATCAAGTATACAATGCACTCAACCAAGACTCCAAAGCAGTGGATTAAGGAGCAGTTCTAAATTTCCTTCATCAGCCGAGCGAGAGCCCAGACCTAAACCTAGCTTAAGGCCTCTCAGAGGACAATGCGGCTAAACACTCCAAAATATGTTTCCCAAGCTTGTAGAGACATAGAGAAGGCCTGAGGTGGTCATTTCTGTCAAAGGTTTTACATTCATGTGTAGAGTGATCAATGTGACTATGAATATACCTGTGATTGTTTTTATTATTTGTTGCCAAATTTGCTAAAAAAGTAGAAGAGTTTTTTTTTCCACCCTGGTCATTTTGGAGCACTGTTTGAAGAATATATAAATAGATAAAAAAATCCAAACTATGTTAGAAAAAAGCTTCCAAAGCACTGTTTTGGAAAAGCCATTCCTGGTCCGAGAAGAACATTCCTCCACAAAAACTTTCTTCACAACTTTTGGTTTCCTTTCTTTGCCTGTGATCTTTAGATCTTTTCTACAGATTTACCATTGCATTCAAGTGCGGTTGAGTGGGAGGTTTAGCTTTATTATTAGGGTTTCTAGAGGCCATTGTCATAGTCTAACATTGTTTTCACTTTCAGATTCATTTAAAGAACAATAGCCTCATTCGTGTTTTAAATAAGGAATCTATATTTACTGATAAAAAAACAAAGGAATAATGATGTGTTTACTATTTTCCTTGCTGTATGAGATGAGATGAAGAATGACTGCACTGTTAATGATCTAGTTTATGCAGTTTAAACAAACATTTTGTCTATCCAGGTATTCCATCGACTGGAAAAGTGACTTGGACAGCTACTTCGACATTGATCCAGTGGAAGGAACAATTTCCACAAACGAGCTCCTTGACAGGGAGAACATCGCCCAGCACAATATCTCTGTTGTGGCAACAAAACTCAGTGAGTATGACAATGAGTTCAGCAGTGATTCATGCAGGTGTCGTTGACCTTCCCCCACCATAATCTGTGTGAAGGATTTAACGCTCTTTTACTCGAGTCAATACTCAATCCCATTTTCCCAGAAAGGTTTATAGGCAGCTGTAAACTACGATGGCTGGCTCTCCCATAGGGGTTGTATCTTCAGGACAACGTCTCCTCCCGCAATCCCTGCCTTGACACTGTTTTCATTTTTAACTGCCTTTTTTGTTCCGATGGCACTTGGAGAAAGCTTTTGTTCACAAAGTCAACTTTTACTTACCCCACAGTAAAGTGTGAACTATCCTGAGTTTTACGACGGACAGATGCTCCCCTGCTGGAAGACGAAACCGATGCTGTGGCTTTAAGACGTGTCATCAGGCTAATCATGTTTATTATGAAGGAACTAGAGCGAATTTCTGCATAAATAAGCAAATCCATCGCCATCAAGTCATCAGATCAGCTAAGAACCGTCAAAGTCATTATCCCAGAGGCAGGCTGGCGCTCAATCAAAATTACACCCGCTGTATATTCATTAGGGCAGACTGTGAAATATGGCCTGTTAAAACTTGAATCATTGTCGCCTTGGAAACTGATATTACTCACTTCCCCTCAAGGTCACATCAGTGACATTCTAATTGTGTTTTTACTGTGTGTGTGTGTAGGGTTTCTCAGTGTTTTTATGCATTTAAATTAGAAGACGAGGTAGCCTAAACAGATTTGGTGCTGATAAAGGAGGAGCAGCACACAGATGGGACTTTCATTAGGTTTCTTCCTTGTTTTGTCTGTCATTCTTTATGAAGTAACAAGGCAGGATTTCTGCTGATTTCTCTCTTTTCACAGCTTCTTTTTACACTTTTCTTCTCACCCTCCTAGGCTCCTGCTCTCAAGGGAACAAGGTTTCACCAATTTCTCCTCATAAATTAAAAAAAGAGGGAAGTAAAAGAAAAACTGTTAGCAGAGTCTAATTGTTGGAAAGTAAAGGATAAAGACTGAAGCTCAGAGTTTGTGTTCCTGCCTTCAGTTCAATCCGTCTCTGACCTTGAGTTAGTTTTGGCAGAACTTTCCGTTCTGGGTATTGAACAGCTTTTATGGCTCCTCTGTGCTGCACAGTATTGTTATCACTAGAGTAGTGTCTGTCTATTATGTGGGTTTTAAACCATGAAGAGCAACAATAAGTACCGCTGTGCAGATACATTCAGTACACACAAGTAATGCGTTCACTGAGCAGAGGTCATGTAGTCATATTAGAGCTGTGTTTAGAATGTCCATGACTTTATCCACCTACAATTTTAAATTCTCCTTTTCTTTAATACTTAATGGATGGAGTTCCTTGTCTTGCTATTAAATATGCACAGCTTCTTAAGTTACTACCATATTTTATGACATAGCATTTCCAGTTTTATGAGATAATGTTCTATATTTATTTGCAGCATATAATTATTCTTGGGGCACAATGTAAGTTGGTTTTGGTTGATTTTTTCTCTCTTTTGTAATTATACTTTCTGCCAAATGTTATAATGCTGCCAAGTCTGTTTATTAAAGTCTTTCCAGAGGTGGGACCAAGTCATTGTTTTCCAAGTCATAAGTTAGACTCAAGTCTTTGACATGTAGTTCTGAGTGAAGACTGGCAAGTCCAAAATCAAGTCCTATAAGTCAAGACTGACATGTTACAAGTCAAGTACTTGAGTACTTGAGTCATTTTAACCACAAAGTAATACTGTATTTACACAGATCATGTAGGTTTTTATATGTATTTATTATAACAGCCGCAACTGAAATTGCAGAAAGAAAAAGTAGTACTGATACTGGCTACAGTTGCTAAAACATGATGATGATCAAAAACATTCATGGTATTTCATGATTTTTGAAGATTTCATTTTCTGTGAAATTATTTAAAGACAAAACAGGTCCATATAAAAACTACTAATAAACAAAAATAGTGCAGTGGAAACAATTTTCTTTTCATATATTAATGGTATACAGCAACAAATAATATCGAAATATGATGAAGGAAAGCTATTCAGCAGTTTGTGGGTGGCTTTTGCACTGGAAAAATTATCTAGAAATAAGTAAATATTTCTTAGATTAAGTGTATTTATCCTTAATTTGAGTAGGTAATGAGATAGTTTGCCAATGCAGTGGGAAAAATTGAAATCTAAATAATTAATTTTTTCTTAAAATAAGTGCATTTGTTCTTGGATTAAGGAGGTAAAAGAGACATTTTGCCA